>NW_005871379.1:739456-741394 GCF_000147115.1 Myotis lucifugus
GCAACTGCTCTCGAAGCCTGTGGTCTGACTACACGCCGGGCACTCACTGCTCGGGGGGGCGGTCCGGCCGCTCCGGGGTGGGGACTGGCTTCTGTGGAGGCCAGTGTAGCCGAATCTCCGGCTCCTCGCCAGGGCGGTGGACTCCACTGCTCGGGGTTCAGGGCGTTTCACTTCACTCCACGCCGCTCCACTCCGCTCCACTCCACCCACTCGTATCCACTGCATGCGACGCCACTCCACGCACTCCTCTCCACTCCACTCCACTCCACTTCTCGTTCTTCCACTCCACTCGACTCCTCTCCTCTCCACTCCTCTCCACTCCTCTCCTCTCCACTCCACTCCTCTCCACTCCACTCCACTCCACTCCACTCCACTCCACTCCTCTCCTCTCCACTCCACTCCACTCCTCTCCACTCCACTCCACTCCACTCCACTCCTCTCCTCTCCACTCCACTCTACTCCTCTCCACTCCACTCCACTCCACTCCACTCCACTCCACTCCTCTCCACTCCTCTCCTCTCCACTCCTACAAGACGAGTAACTTTAGCAATCTCCTTGTTTTCACCAGTGTCCTCCTGGCTGACAATTGTTTGGTGATTGAAACTCCCTGAGACAACTTGCTGTGAGTGCTCTTAGGTTTTAAACTTACCAGTAAAGAGTGAGCCCAAGAAACCCTAAGTTCCCAACTCCACCTCAATAAAAGCAGAACCCCAGGTGCTTGTCTCTCTCTACATGTGACCTCCCTGTATGGCCCCAGGTGTGCTGTGTAATTTCCTGGTCTTGTAAGTAATAAACCTGTATCTTTCCAAAGTTTCCTAATGGTTATCGCTGAAGGGCATCTTGCAATCATAAAAAGAACCACAAGAGTTGGCCCAGCCACAGCACTGCTTACTAATAAGTTGAGACCAATATGAAACACTGGCCACCAAAAAAACTCCAACCCTTTTGCTCAGAAGGCCCCAAGTTGGGGCCAGAGGGAAGGCAGTTCTTAGCTCCCAGTTCTGAGTTCTGTCTGCTAAGGCATCCAGCAGAGGAAAACAATCACCTGGGTGTGTTTTCCTAGCTATGGCCTGACCAACAGAGTCCTAGCACAGAGAACAGCCCTAGAACAGCCGGCGTAGAGCCTGGGAAATGCGGGACCAGCGCCAGCAGGGACTGTGGGAATTGGGTGTATGGGATCCTAGAAAGCAGAGCTGAGAGTGAAGCTAGAAGGCTCCTCTCCACTCCAACCATGACTCTGAGGACACCCATCCGGCAGCCTGATTTTCTTTTCATTAGCTTCACACTAAAGCCCGCGGAATCTCCAAAACATGTCATCCATCTGTCCATTTTCTTCCTCTCCCCCATTCCTGGCCCAAGCCAGAGGCTGCCTTGGCCACAGCCTCTGCGCAGCCTCTGAAGCAGCTCTCTGGGGCCTGTGCCTGCGCCCTCTGATGGCCTCTCCTCTGCAGCACGGCTCACCTGGCCCACCAAACTCATCTCAGTTTCGCAATTCAGAGAGTCACTGTCCTCCACTCCACTCCACTCATCTACACTCCACTCCACTCCACTCCTCTCCACTCCTCTCCACTCCACTCCACTCCTCTCCACTCCTCTCCACTCCACTCCTCTCCACTCCACTCCACTCCACTCCACTCCACTCCACTCCACTCCTCTCGACTCTACTCCTCTCCTCTCAGCTCATCTCCTCTCCACTCCACTCCACTCCACTCATCTCGACTCTACTCCTTTCTCTCCACTCCACTCAACTCCATTTGTCTCTCTAAACTCCACTCGCTCATCTAGATGCGACTCCAGTCGACTTCACTCAATCCCACTCACTTCAAGAACAGCCCTCTGCATCTGCTGTTCTATCCGAAACATTCCATTTGAATCAGACTTATCTAAGCAAAACTCAAATACAACTCCAATGGAATAGAACCGACTACAACTGCATTC
>NW_005871379.1:741494-759590 GCF_000147115.1 Myotis lucifugus
TCCTCTCCACTCCACTCATCTACACTCCACTCCACTCCACTCCACTTCATCCTCACAGGCAGGGCCTTGGTGCTGTCTGTTCCCTTCAGCCGGAACAACTCTTCCTGAAGGGCCCAGTCACATGATCTTCTCTTAGTGGGGCCTCCCTGACAAGCCCTCCCAGAAGCCCCGTCTTCCCTACGTCACTTCTTATGTCCCCTCGGCCATTTCTCATGGCATTTTCTTAAGCTGGAAATTATCCCATGTTTGCTCGCTTATTAGTGCTGGCCCTCTGGAAAGCCTGCCTCACCCTCCTCACCGGGAACAGCGCCGGCACCGAGGAGGTCCTCAATCAACAGTTGAGTGTGACATCCTTTGAGAGACTGGAAGCCAGCCTACTCCCTGAGCATGGCTGCTCCTGACGTCTCTGCATATGAGAACTAGTCTGCAGCTAGCCTTCCAGACTGAGCTCCTTCGGAGGAGCAAATGCCCATTGTAGGCCCTATGGCGACGCTGGGTCTGAGCGGGTCAGGAGAAATTGCACCCTGGATCATCTGAAACCTGCTACATGATCTGCGCTGCTCACAAGGATGCACCACTTTCTTTTCTTTTTTAATCCTCACCCGAGGATATGCTTATTATTGATTTTAGAGAGAGAGAGGAAGAGAGAGAGAAACATTGATCGGTTGTCTCTCTTACCACTCCGACCTCGAACTGAACTTGCACCTTTCGGTGTACGGGAGGATGCTCCAATCACATGAGCCACCCAGCCAGGGCCTGCCCCACTTTCTTAGGTCTCTGACCAACCACCCCTTGTTCTCTGTCGCTGCACAAGTCCTCTCCCTGGAGAGTCAGTTGGATTTCCCTCACCACACTCATTTTGCCCTAATGTTACGCTCTCAGGCTCACAGGTCCTCTGCTTGGTGGCGGGCACCTTCCCTGCCCTTCTCCACTCTAAGTACTTGCCTTCCACCCTCTCCTTCACCTGATGTATCTCAAGCCCAGGCACCCACCTGTGTGGCCCCCTCTACCTCTCCTTCCTGCACCCTCAGGGAAGCTCTTTTATTTGCCTAGCATTTTACCTACAGAAATTATTTATTATTCCATAGAATAGGCCTAGGAGCTTTTCAAGAAAAGAGCAGTCTTAGTCATTTTTCTGTCATTAAGGCCTAGAGCATAGATGTTTGATAAACAAGTAAATGACCGAGTATGAATTAGTGAATGTGTGAGTATGTGAGTGAATGTGTGAGTGAGTGTGTGAGTGAATGAGTGAGTGTGTGAGTAAGTGAGTGAGTGAGTGTGTGATTGAGTATGTGAGTGAATGATCAATCTTTCCTGGCTGTCATGGTGTCTGTATAGTGGTTCTGACATAGGACTTGCAGGGGACAGATGTGGGCTGGCAGCGAAGTGTGCCTTTTGAGGCTGACCTTGGAGGCAGCCTACCCATCCCCGCCCACTTTATCTTCCTCCTTGTTCAAGATCCAGATTTCGGTCAGGTCCTGGGCCCTGTAAGCTCCGCGGCACCTCCCCAGGCCCAGGGCTTCCCAACCTTTCCTGAGTCAGAACGCGTGTGGTGTACTGGCGTTTCATAGAATTTAGATTTTTTTGTTGGTGAGCACAGCACACTCACACTCAGGTGAATGCAGAATTTCTGTTACAGCTCCAAAAGGGAGAAGACCCCAGGCCGCACCTAGAGACAGGATGACACAGGCTGGAGCTGTAGGGGCAGCTGATATGTGGTGAGGAGGGCGGGGGTCCTGTGGACTGGCTGGTTTGAACCATCTGGCATCATAAGCCGCATAGGGCCTGTCCCTGGTTGGCAGGTCCCTGGTTCTGGGGCAATCAGAGTTGGCGCACAGTGATCAAGAGTGGGAGAGGGGGTCCAATCAGGGAAGTGGTTGGAGTGTCTTAATGGAGGGAGCTGTGGCGTTAAGGTTGCAATAATTCACCTGAGGTGCCATATATTTTTTGAGGTTTAAGAGCAGGCAAATTGGGCTGTCAAATGGAGAAGCAGTGGGGATAATTGCCCATTCATTATTAGGTCTTACCTAGTAAGTTTTAATCCTTGAAAGCTCTATTTACATAGGGCCATAATTCACTATTAAAACGGGGTCTTATCTTGTCAAACCAACTTATAAGCATCAGAGAAAATTTAATTTTATCTTGTTACTCATTGTGTCAGAGCATCTATGGAATATTTTAGGGCAATGGGTACTGTAACTGTGATAAATTTAGCCAGGGCTATCGTTAAAGTGAGGCATACCTGTTTTTTTTCTCTCTATCTTATACTTAATTACTTTCTTAAGTAATTATAGGGGATATCATGTTTGATTTTAGTGTGGTCTGCAGGTATAACTGTAATTTGAGACCTAGTATTAAGTCCGAGAAACTGTCAGTTGGTACATTTAAACAAATATCAAAGTTAATTTAGCACCTAGGTAATAGAGGCAAAAATGCCAACCAGCACACTTTTTGTTGTTGTTACATAGTTTTTAAAGTAAATTTTGGGTTTCCAATTGAGTCAGATTCTGGACCTTTGTTTCAATTTAATTATACACACATGTATGTATAAATGTATGATTTATATATGTGTGTATACATGTACAGAGTGGGCAAAAGTAGGTTGACAGTTGTTGGTTTGGAAAATTATGCAATAATAAATAAATAATAATACAAGATTAAACTCTGTTTTGAGTACTCACGACCATAAATCTACTTTTGCTCTACTCTGTATATTTAAAAAATTATTATTTTTAATCTCCCCATGTATCCAGATTGTTTCTTTCTTTCTTTTTTTGTGGGGGAGGGAGGTGTGCTTCTAGAATCCCAACACCATGATCTTGGTTTTTGTCTCTAATAACTCACACTGGAGGTTCCAGGAGGTTCCAGGGAAGCGGGGAGTGCAGGGGCCCTGCGTCCTCTGCAGCCATCCCTCTCCTTCTAAGGCTGCCAAGGCTGCCCCCTCCCAGAAGTCAGGGTTCACACTTTGGAGAAGGGTAGCAGCCTCTCCATGGACAGGTAATTGGCCCCCATCTGCCCATCTGAGTGTTAGGTCCTTGGCATATTCATGTAGGGGGTGGGGGCCCAAGCACATTGGCTTGGGGTTTTGCTTTACTTAAGCAATTGAGTAACTTCTTGTGCAGGTGTTGTGTGTGTGTGTGTGTGTGTGTGTATTGGGGGTGGGGGTGGAGGTGGTGGTAACTCACCATAACCCTGAGGCTGCCTGGGCTAGTGTGCCGTCCCCAGAGTTTGCCCAGTTAGCACCACTCATCTGGAATAGTCCCACGCTGGGGGGATTGGGGATGAAGATAGTGGCCACTATGAGCAGACACAGAGCAGGCACCAGACTAACAACTAACTAACAATCCCCTCCCGCCGTGGCCTGGAGCCAAAGGGAGAGCGGTCTCCCCACCAAGTGGTCAGGCCACCCTGCCCAGCTCACAGTGCCGATTGTTCTCGAAGATGTAAAGGTTCCTTTGATGGTGGACACAACACAAAGACGCTCAGAGAGATGAAAGGCAGACTGTCACTTGCAGCTCCAAATCAGAGCAGGCTGCCTGGCAGGCCACACAGGGGCTTGCCCCGGGACAGGGTAGCAGGCAGCTGGAGCTGTAGGGGCAGCTGTGCGACCAGTGGTCTGGGATTAGCTAGGTTTCTCAGGCCTCCGTGGCCTGGCGAATCTGAATAATTGCTAGGGGATGAGAAGGACAGCTTCTGGGCCGTCCATGGCTGTCAAGTTCCCGGTCCCTGATGATTAGGGCTACAACGGGGTCAGAGCCACATGGGGGAAGTGGTTGGGTGTGGACTTAATCAGCTGCTCAAGAAAGTCACTGACCAGCCTCTAGCCCGGGCCTCAAACCTGGATCAAGACAGCATTTAAAAAAACAACTGTCTTACAGCTGTGCGGGTGGCTGGGCCTCTCCCAGAGCTGAGGGGGTAGCCCAGTGCCCCTGGGTCCTGTCACTCGCACAGTGGACGGGAAGCTGTGCTAGGTTAGTCATGGTAAAGCTATTCACAGAATTAGTTCAGGCCTGGGCACAACCACAGCCCCAGCCGATCATGGAATTCATGTGTTCAGCCTTCATCCGTACATGCCCTCCACTGGGACACATTCAGCATCTACTCTTTCGTAGGCGCCACGTGGGCGCTGGCAAGTTCCCACTGGACAGGAAGTCTCTTCCTCATGCAGCTTTCACCCTGGTGGGAGAGGTCCCCAATGTGGGGAGGGTGCTTCAACCGCCTCCCGTTCATCCACTGGGAATTGAACCCCGATACTCAGGTCTACGCAGGAGCTGTGTTTGGCTTGGGGGCCTTACCCACGGGGTCCGAGCGGGGAGGGGAACATGTAGGCAGGCCTTCAAGTCCCTCCTGGTGTCACCATAGATCAAGGCAGCACCTGGCATTAAGCCTCAGCTTTAGGCCTCAAAGCGTAGAGGTTGCTCCGGGATGTGGCTCTTTTATGTCCTTGGGACTTAATGTGTTTTAAATCCTCTCACATATTCTAATACTGTTGATAAATTTAGGATGTCTTTATTTAAAATCACCAACCTTGACTGATGACACTTTTAAAATTAATGAAAAGGTTAACTTCTACCCTTCTAGGCCACATTCTTTTAAACTTGACAAGACATTTAGAATGTGAACTATATAAATTTACATGAAAAATTATCATTATGGATTGGTTAATTCTCAAATAATTCTCTTTTCATTCTAACCCTTCCCCGGGCAGTGGTTGCAGAGAGAGGCAGGAGCAGGGGGCAGAGCAGAGGGAGAGCTGGAAGCAGAGGTGCTAGGAGGGCTGACCGCTGGCCCGCCTGAGGGAAGGGCGAGGCAGCCGGGGCTGACCCCTGCCCGGAGGGGGAGTGGCTTCTTCTCAAGGTGCCACCCTGGTTTTGGCTGCAACAGAAACAAGGCCTCAAGCCAAGTGGAGGTGGGAGGTTCATTGCACCTGCATTGCAGGGATTTGGGGGTCTGTCATGTGGAATCTACAGCATGAACCTCCCGTGACACGGGAAGATGTCCTGATCCACTTCACAGACAAGGGAGTGGGTGCTGCCTCGTGTGTGTGCTGCCTGTGATCACACGGAAACGTCAGGGGAGGCACTGGCACAGGAGATGCTGGACCCTCCAGCGCAGGAGGGTGAGGGGCCTGTCCAGATGCCTGGTTCTCCACCTGACCCCCTGAGGACGAGGAGTGTCGGGGCAGGGGCCCTGCTGTGCGAGGACAGTTTATAGAACAGAGATTGGGGTGCCTGCTGGGGACACAACCATCTCTATGTTGTGAGCAGAGGGTGTGGAGGCCCACGCCTCTGTGGGTCCATGGCACCCAGAAAACTTGGCTTTGGGGCTCACCCAGGGAGGCTCCCCTGAGAACCCCCAGGTGCGCTGTGCTCCGCTATCCGCACCATCACCACTCCCTTTCCTAAACCTATTCCTCCAGGAGCTCAAAAATCAGTACCAGAGTCCTAACAGCTCACTCACATCAGGGATGAAAGGCCGCAGAACAAGAAAGCTTGGGGGACCCGCTGATCCCCGAGGGAAGGGAGAGGTATGAATGCCTCTCTCAGGCCAAGGGCTTTAAGGAGCCCGCTTGAAGAGTTGAACCTGTGTCCCCACAGTTTGAGAGACATAGGACTGGTCCCGGGTTCAAGTTTGAAGCATCCAGAGTGAGGGCTGAGCCTGCTCCCATGTGGGGCCAGGGGGTCACAGTGAGGACGCCAGAAAGGAGACCACGGAGCTGATGGGGACAAGCGGCCAGGGACGGGCCCGAGGACCTTCCTAGCTCCTGTGGGAAGAGGACAGCACTGAGCTGCCAGTGGGGCTGGCTGCCCAGGGTGCCCTCTCCAGCAGCTGAGGTGGACAGAGCCACATCCTCCCTCATTCAGGTAGCCAGCCAGAGCGCACAGCAAGGGCAGGGGTGGGGACTCTCCGAAACACACCTGTCTGAGAACGAGGCCAAGCCCACCTCTGCCAGTGCCAGAGCACACAGGACCCAGCCAGCCGGCTCTCCACTGCCCGTCTTCCTCTTCCCACTCACCCCGAGGGGTCAGAGACCCTCCCCTGCAGCGGGCTGGGGGCGCAGTAGCATAGGGGTGGGGGTGGGAAGGACATCAGATCTAATTTTCATCACCTCAGAAGACCTGCCACCTGCCACCTTTCCCTCCAGGCTAAGAAGGAGCCCAAAGAGTGAATTAAAGGGACCGAGGGACGTTAAGACGCAGCTGCTTTTCAACTGCTTTGCAGAGGTTGTGGATAAATATTAAGTCGGTCGGAAGGGCTGGGCTCGGTAGGAAAAGTGGGAGCCACACGGGAGGTGTGTGATCCTAACAGGAAGCACCTGGCTCCAGGCCAGCCTGGCCCTCCCCGCAGGTGAGCCCTCAGGCCCGAGTCCTGGCCCTGAGACACGCGTGCAGCTCCAGCTCCCGGACACCTTTGGGGCACTTGAACCTTTATATTTGGGATAAAGAAGCAAACGTGACACAGAAGCACAGAGAAGTGATCGCCCAGAGTCACACAGCGACTTGATGGAACAGCCACAGCCAGACCCCAGGTCTCTGCTTCCTGATCCAAAGGACTTTAAAAACCATAACGTTTTGTCTTAGGGCATTATAGATCCCCTGCAGTTGTAAGATATAATACCGAGAGACCCTGCAGACCCTATGCCCAGTTTCCTTCAGTGATAGCATCTTCCAGAACCATCGTGCAGCGTCACAGCCAGGATCCAGACGTGGACACAGTCCACCGATCCTGCCAGAGATCCCAGGTACACTCGTGTGTGTGTGTGTGTGTGTGTGTGTGTGTGTGTGGTGTGTTCAGTTCTGTACAGTTTTATCATGTGCGGATTAGTGTATCCATCACCACAGTCAAGCTGAATAACCCACCCAAGCCTTCCAGTTGAGGATTACCCCTGTTCCTGAGACTTACACAATGTAACCATAAATACTTCTGTCAGTAACAGCTGGCATGACAACCAACATAAATATCAAACTGGTGATAGTATACATTATAAACAATTACCTATCACCAGACCAGCAGGAAGATGGCCCTGACTGGTACTGGGTTCTTTGTCTTGTCAGTCATTAGAACCTGAGTTACAGTATAAAAAGACTAACAGGTCTGATAGCGGAGAACAATCTGTGCCAGTGCTGGGTCATCTGTCTGCTCCGACCCTACATCCCTGCAAGTAAAGACCCCATAATAAACCCTGTTATATCCCATGGAGGTGCCTGCTTCGTTCTGTGGTCTGAAGGTACCTTCTCTTTATGGAGCCTTTATGCCTCCGCCCCCCTGTCAGATAGAATACAGAATACTTCCATCACCAAAAGGGTGCCTCCTTGCCCCTTTCGTAATCACAACAACTCCCCTCCTGCCCTACCCCTTCTTAGCCCCTGGCTCACTAATCTGTTCTCCATTTCTATAATTCTGTGATTTCAAGAATATCATTTCAATTGAATAGTACATTATACAACATTTGAGGTGTTTTTTTTAAATCAACACAATTCCCTGGAGATTTCTCCAGGTTGTTATATGTATAGTTTGCTCCTTTTAATTGTTGAAAAGTATTCCATGATATGGATGTACCACAGCTGGTGAATGACATCTGGGTTGTGGCCAGTGTGGGGTTATGTAAATGAAGCTGCTGTGAACATTTGTGTTGAGATTCTTATGTGAATGTCAGTTTCCAATTCTCAGGAGTGCGGTTTCTGGGTCCTGTGTTGGTTTTATATATATATATTCATGTTTCGTTTTATAGAGTGCTATACCATTGTACATACATTCCCATCAACAATACACAAGTGATCCAGTTTTCCCACATTCTTGCCAGCTTTGACAACAGTGTTGTCATTGTTTTAAATGTTAGCCGTTCCGATAGGAGTAAGGGTTTAATTTGCATCTCCCTAGGAGTGAATGAGGTTAAACAACTTTGCATGTGCTTATTGGTCACTTGCACATCTATTTTTCATTCAGATTCTTTGTCCACTTTTTAAATGGGATTTTGCCTTCTTATTATTGAGTTGTAAGAGTTCTTTATATATTCCAGATACAAGTTCCTTATCAGATACATGATTTGCAAATATATTCTTTCATTTTGTGAGTTGCCACTTCACTCCTTTAATAGCATCCTTTGTAGCTAAAATAGCTTAAATTTTGATGAAACCTAGCTTATTTTTTATTTTTTGCTTGCACTTTTGGTGTCATATCTAAGAAACCATTTCATCCAAGGTCATTTATTCCTATGTTTTCTCCTCTAAGACTTGAGCAGTCTTAGCTTTCAAATTTAAGTCTTTGATCCAGTTTGAGTTTGTTTTTGCATTGGTACGGATCAGGGCTCCAATGCCATTCTTTTGCATGTGGACATCCAGTTGAAAACCTCCTCTCACTATTGAATTGTTTTAACACGTATGTCAAAAATCAATGGACTGTAAACGGAGGGTTTATTTCTGGATTTTCAGTTCTATTCCTTTAATCTATCTGCCCCTTAAATCTAAACTTTTGCCAGTACCACACTGTATTAATTATTGTACTTTGTATTAAGTTTTGAAATTGGGAAATATGAGTCTTCCAATTTTGTTTGTTTTGGTTTTTTTCAAACTAGTTTTGGCTATTCCAAGTCCTTTGCATTTCCACATGAATTTTGGGGTCAAATTCTCAATTTCTGCAAAAACTGCCAGTGAGAGTTTGGCAGGCGTTGCACTGAATGTGTTGGTTAATTTGGAGAAATGTTGCCATCTTAACAATATTGTCTTCTGCTCCATAAACATAGGATGTCTTTCTATTTATTTAGGTCTTCTAAATTTTCTTTCAACAATGCTTAGTAGTTTTCAGTGTACAAATCTTACACTTTTTAATTAAATTTATTTATAAGTATTTTATTATTTTTAAAAATTTTATTGATTTTAGAGAGAGAGAGAGAGAGAGAGAGAGAGAGAGAGATTTGTTGTCCCACTTATTTATGCATTCATTGGTTGCTCCTTGTAATGCGCCCTGACTGGGAATTGAACCTGAAGCCTTAGCCTATTGGCATGGAACACAGCTCTAACCAACAGAGCTACCAGGCCAGGGCCAGAATTTTATTCTTTTTGATGTTATTGTACATGGAATTGTTTTCTTAATTTTATTTTAGGATTGTTCATTGTTAGTGTTGAGCCAACAATCACTCTTAATAGACCTTTGATTTCAGATGCACTCATAGTTAAGGAAATACCTTCCAACCATTTACTCTGCCTTTATAAATTTAATATATATGCTTTCCTTTTCAAGTAATTCAATGGTCTGACAAGAAAGTCATTTTGAGCCTTTCCATTTCAAATATTGAATTTGAAATATGGTGATCCTTACATTCTCTTAAATCAGAGGTGGGGACTGTCCGGCCCAAAGGCAGTATAAGGCCCGTGAAATCATTTGATCTGGCCCTGCCAAGGCATTAGAGGTGAGTTAATTAAATGTTTGACCAAATATAGCAGGCTAATTTTTAAGTTGATAATTATATATGGCTCCTCAGGGTCCTGGGAGCTGCCATAGCTCAGCTCCTGTTCAGCCTGTGTCTTGTTCCACATGGCCCTAGCCCTAACCTTAACCCTAACCCTAACCCTAACCCTAACCCTAACCCTAACCCTAACCCTAACTGTAACCCTAACCCAACCCACACGGCCTCACCCAGGGGCCCAGGAGGCTGTGGCCATTCGGGGAACAGAGCTGAGTGCAAAGGGGCGAACGTGGTGGCGATGGCCGGGAAGGGCAGCGCACACAAGCCCCTCCTCCCCCTTCCACGCAAAGCAGACCCTTCTCCATGGCTTGGCCGCAGTGACACGGGTGGGACACCAGCTTCTTTCTTTCAGCCTTGGCCCAGCATTCTGGGTTGGGAACATTCTGTTCAGGGGCCTCAATTCCTCATATGTGAGGCAAGGGGCACCTCTGTGTCCCCCCTTCGGCGGTTCAGCCCTCCCTGGCAAGATTCCCTAGGACCTTCCCTAGGTCAAGACCCCTCCTGGGCCGGCCCCACCGCTTCCAGCCCTGAAGCCCTGACACCACCTGGAGGACCACTTCTCTGGCCCTCTAGTGGCCACCTCAGGTAACTGCACGGAACTGTCAATGCGTGTCCTGCCTCCCTCCATACGGCTCCTGAATTATTTTCTCTCAACAGTCTTAACTCTGAGAGGAGAAACAGTTCCATCACCTTAACGCCGGTGGGCTGCTCCCTATGGTTGTTGGAGGAAGGGACATGACCTGGCGCCCTCGTGGGTTCCCTCCAGGTTTGACTGTGCAAGTGACTGACGATCACACTTCACAGGTTCCCAAACCTGCTGCCGCCGTTGTTACAGGTGCATCGTGGCGGCCCTCCTCTCAGTGCATATGGAGAGGTGACTTAAATGCACTCGACATGACTACCCTTAGCCATAATCACACTGTAACCAAACTGCATCTGACGTCAGCCACCGTGGCCTGTCTCCACCCTGAGGCACCTGGACCTGGATGTCAGGGGAGGCCACCAGCACGCCACGCTGTGGGTGAGAAACCTGTCTTGAAGAGTCCACATGCCCTGCCAAGTTCACAGCTTCCACTGCACTCATGGTCCCCACATTGTGGCCTGGCAGGCAGCCTGGCGGAGATGGCCCAGGAGAGTGGTCCGCTGCACCCCTTCTTCCTAAAGGCAAGAGCAGGTCTCCATATAGAGAAACAGGGGTCTGAGGAAGGAGGCGCCCTAAAAAGCCACAGCAGCCACTGCCAGCTTCCTCCACACAGAGGGGAGGGGACCCCTGCCCTCACACTCACGGCCACAACTGACCCTCATGGCCCCACGTCCACGTGCTGTTCCAGTTGGCCTGTGACATTTCGGAACCACGGTTTTAGCAGTTCCCTTAGACGAGCTCCCTAACACACAGGCTGTGGGATTGTCGGGCACCCGAGTGCCTGCTTTTTAGCCCTACTGTGTGCTGGGCTGGAACCAGGGGAGGACTGGAAAGCACGCTGGCCAGCCTTGGTGCTCCAGCTGTCCATGGTGGGCCCGCAGCAGGGCCCTGAGAGGCCACCAGAGCTAGGCCAGGCCCCGGTGGTGGTGGGCTGGGCTCCTCTTCATTGTAAATGAGAGGCCAGGGTGGAAGGAGCTGGATTGCCACACAGAAGTCCAGGAGGTAAAGAGACAGGCATTGAACAGCCTTTGCTCCCAGGATGTCAGACCGTGGGGTTGGAGATGAGGACGGGGAGGGCAGGAGCCAGCTGTGCCACTGCCCCTGCAGGCTGGCTATGGCCTTTGCAAGTCCCCACCCCTGCCCACAGTGCTGGGAAGAGCACTCAGAGCAGAGGCTGGTGGGGCTGGTCCCGGGAGGGTGGGGATGGGCAAAGATGATAGAAACATCCAAGAGCCAGGCTCAGACCTGGCAACCTTGCGGCCTAGTGGGGACAGCAGCACGCACCTAGGGGCAGGGGCACTGAGGAGGCAGTGATTTACTGCAGGGGTGGGGAGGGAGGAGTCGGGAAGATGTTCTGCAGGACAAATAAGAGCTCTTCATGGCAACAAGAGGATCAGGGCTTCCTGTGCCCAGGGAGAGAGAACAGAAAGTCCACCACTTGTGGCCACAGCAGCAGGGCCAAGCGGCCACAGGGCCATCCTGACGCAGGGCCATCAGGGGCAGGGGGCTGGTGGCCACTTCCTAAGGAGGCTGGACTTCATTCTGAGGGCAGCGAAGGACTTTGGGCCAGGCAGGGACAGAATCTGATCCGGGCTGGAGACTGGCGGGGGTTCCTAAAGGCAGAACCTGGCTCTGGGCATGCAGGTCCTGTGTGCGACTCCAGTGATGGGCCTAGAGCCACGCAGGAGGGGGGGCCTCTGAGGCAAGGCCGGGCGCTGGAGGTGGGAAGGAGAATGCCTTTTAGAGAGTCAGTCACAATGGGAGTCAACCTCACAGAAAACGAAAATGCTGAGGCCTGGCTGGTGTAGCTTAGTGGTTGAGCGTCGACCCATGCACCCAAGAGGTTGCTGGTTCGATTCCTGGTCAGGTTGGGGGCTTGATCCCTGTGAGGGATGTGCAGGAGGCAGCCAATGAATGTGATGTTTCTCTCTCATCAATATTTCTATCTCTCTCTCCCACTCCTCTCCCCTCTCTCTGAAAAATCAATGGAAACAAATTTTAAAAACAAACAAAACAGAAAACGCTGAGGAAAGCAGTGACTGGTGTTGGTCCAACAGTGTTCATTGTCTGGCCAGCTTCTTCACCATCTCCTGGAAGTCGCCCCAGCCATGATGTCCTCGTTCAAGGCAGGAAGGGAGAGGACAGAGCAGTGGGTGTGGTGGTGCCACCCAGGTCACCACTTCAGGTGGATGGACACCTCCAGCTGCCGGGGACAGGCCCGTGGGAGAGCAGTTGCCTTTGCACCCTCACCCCAAGAAATGACCTGGTGCCCATGGCGCTGATGTGGGAGACAGAGGCTCTGCCCTGTGCCTTTGCCAGGCAGGGCAACTCTGCAGGGGCAGCTGCTCGTCGGGCCCAGGCTGCAACCTCACTCGGGCCAGCTCCTCCTCGGCTTGTCCCACCCCCCTCACCTGTCCCAGGTTCATCTCCCCAGGAGCCTCCTCCGTAAACCTGCACACACACAGCCTCCGGCTGAGATCCTGTCCCCAGGAACTCAGCCTAAGACAGCCAGTCATGCCTGACCCCTTCAGGAAAGCGAGAGTTTTCCCGAACCCCGTGCCCCCACCCTCAGGAGATCTCTGCTTCCTTCTCAGTTGCCAGAATCCAGCCCTCACCACCAGCAGGATCATGGGAGCAACGAAGACGCCTGGAATGGGTGTCAGGGGCCCTGCCTGTCACACGCATTAATTCATCCCCCTGGAGCGAATGCAAAAGTGGAAGGAGAGCTTGGCTCAGGGCTGGCTGACCTTCCTGGGATGGCATTCTGCGTGTTTTGATAAACTGGTTCCTATTTTCTGTTTCCTGTGCTTTGAAACTTCTTAGGTTAAAGGTCAAAGCAAGGAAGAAAATGTGGAGAAACGCCGGGGTGAGGTTTAAGGCCTTGACCTACGACCTGAGCACGCATCATCTGGATGTGAAATTGGGATGGCTTCCCCTGGGAGGCGAGGATGCAGTGTCACTGAGCAGCTGGTGCAGGAGCAGGGCCTGGAGGGGAGGATGGGCAGAGACGGGCAGAGCTGGGGGAGACGGATGGGCAGGGGCTGCTGCTGCTCCAGTCCCCTGGGCGATGCAGCCACGGGCTATGGTGCAGGGGTGGGAGGTCAGTGGGACACTGTAAGGCCAACAGAAACCGGGGTGCGTCCTGGGTGGCCTAGTTACAATAAAGAGGCATCTAGGTGGGGCTTTGAGTCAGCCCAGTGCTTTGTCACCATGTCCAACATTCTCCTTCGATAAAACACACACCTGGGGCAGAGACGGGCTGAACTCCACAGAGACAAGTCCCAGCGCAGCGAGGACAAGGTCTACTAGGTCAGTAAGAGTTCCTGGGGGCTGAGCCTCTGTCCAGGTGGCCCAGCGTCACCAGGGACATGCCACACCTTCCCCAGCTGTGAACTGCTGACAGGTGAACTGCTGCTATGTACTGCACAGATTTGGACAGAGGCAGAGACACAGCCTGGGGCATGGTGACCGAGGGATAGGTGTGTGGCAGCATGGGGACTGGGAGTCCTCTGCTATCCTAGAAAGACCAGCTCCACCTGAGGGAGAATCTAGCTCTGCAGGTTTTGGGGGAAATCAGCAGTTTGGTGCTGCTTCTCCGCCGCCCATCATGCTGCTGACGAGCCTGCATGTGGTTCTCCCAGGTCAGCGTCCAGCCTTCCCTGAGACAGGCTCCACTTCAGATTCCGGACACGAAGGCCAGTGACAGGTCAGGGGTGGGTTGGGGGGAGCCAAACATTCTGTCATTTGGGGCTTTTCCAGTCCTGTTCTGGCTGACCCCAGAGCCGTGGTCGGCAAACTTTGGCTCGCTAGCTACATGCTTGCTGAGCCGCAGTTTGCCTACCACTGCCCCAGAGGTATGATGTTTTTCTTATTTTTTTAATCATCACCTGAGGATATGTTTATTGATTTTAGAGAGAGGAGAGAGCAAGAGAAA
The DNA here is from genome assembly GCF_000147115.1 of Myotis lucifugus. Classification (NCBI taxonomy): domain Eukaryota; kingdom Metazoa; phylum Chordata; class Mammalia; order Chiroptera; family Vespertilionidae; genus Myotis; species Myotis lucifugus. The sequence goes on from NW_005871379.1 coordinate 755,538, forward strand.
CATCAATGTGAGAAACTCAATTGGTTGCCTTCCGTATGTGTCCGGATGGGGAATCGAACCTGAAACCTTTTGGTGCACCGGATGATGCTCCAACCAACTGAGCCACTGGGCCAGGATGGTTGCTTGTTTTTGAAATATTAATGTTTTATTACTGTTTCATCTCTTTGAAAGATTGTAGCCCAGTTATTGGCCAAAGCAGAATTGCTGGCTGTCTGGGTCAAAACCGCAAATCTAACCCGCCAACTTGCTTGGCTGGTACAGGGGTGTGGCTGGTGAGCCCCGACAACCACATGCTTGGTGCTCAGGACCTGGTGTGGGATGCTTGGTCTGCGGTTGCCCAACACCCTGAGCCAAGGACTTGGGTGCAGGATGCTGGGAAGTTGGGGTGCAGATGGGAAAGTGAAGTTGAGATGAGCTTGTGCCCTGGCCCCTGGGCTGCTTTCCTGCTGGGGTGCCTTGGGATCTTCCCTGCAAAGTCAGGAGCCTAGGGAGGGCCCTAGAAGTAAAGGAGACCACCCCCCAAGGTAGGAAGGGGATGGCGAGTCTGGAACTGCGTCAGCTGCAGGTGAAGGGGTGGGGCAGGGCTCGGGGCTGGGCCCACAGGGTCTGCACAGTGAGAGGGGGGCCTGCGGGGTGGTGGGAGAGGGGACAGCACCCCAGGAAGAAGAGCAGGAGCAGAGGGCTGGCAAGGGGCCTGCTCCCCACCCAGGACCAGCCGGTGCGCCCCCAGCTTTGCCTCAGCTGCGCGAGTTTGGCTCTGGGACTTGTACCCAGACTGTCCTTACTGAGGTGGACATGTTGCCCAAGACAAATGTGGCCTCGCACACGGCTGGCCGGGGGGCTGGGCCCGAGAAACCTCCACAGAGGCTGTCAGGCTGTGACACAGCGCGTTCCCAGCTTCTAGCATCACCAAAGTGGCCCACTCGGCATGTTTTACTGTAAAACACCTTTTATTTGGATGTGGCTACTCGGTAAATATTGAATAGTGCTCATCCCAGGCAGCTGCCAGGCAAGAAAGAGAGAGATAAATGGGGGCTTTTCAAGATAGCGGGGCAATTGGGAAGCCAGCAGTCAACGACAGGGATGCCGGTTTCTCTTCGGTGACTCCCTGTCCCCCTTCTCCCAGGAGCAGAAGATAGGAACTGTGAGCCCTTAAATCAGCTAAGAGGAGTCCCAGGTGTGTGCGGTTATGGGCGATGCCTGAGCCGCGATGCCCGAGCCGAGAGGCCAGGAGACCCACCGGGGAGCCGAGGACCGTGTGGAGAAATCCCAGATGCACAGCGTGTTTCTCAGGGAAAACCTTTACTTTGAAACCAAGCACCTCTTTTTGTGTTTCTGTGTGCACAACGCCAGCCTTCTCGTTGAAAATGGTCCAAAAGTCGGATGCCATGTGTCCAGCCATGTGAGCCCGTGCTGTAGGAGGCAGCGGAGTGGCCCGGGCTCCTCTCTGCTGGCACCACAGCGGGCACTTGAGGGGGGTGGGCACCCACGAAAGAGCACATCCCTGGACGGGGTCCTTTCCCGGTCTCCTGAAATGCCTCGCATAGCGGGAGAGGAGCCCAGGGGAGAGTCCTTGTACGTAACATCCTGCTTCCTTCCTTGAAGGTCTTTCATGGGGGGCAAGGTGGCTTCTAGTCCTTGTCGGGTGGGGTCCTGCAGCCTACCCCCACCCCCACCCCCAGCTCTTACTGTATAACAATTTTGTAGAGTCAATCACTTCTTTTCCTGCAAATCTAGTCTCTAAATTGGATCCCGTAGCTGGGGAGGGGAGGAAGGGGGATGTAATGGGGTGGCAGTGTGGCTGGTCTTTGCTGCCGATCAGAGCAGAACCACAGGGCGGGAGAGGGTCTGCATCTAAGCAGAGATGTGATGGGGAGGCTTTGCTAGCACCATTTCGGCTTTAAGAAACTAAGACTGCACGTTCCCACACACCTGCCTAGGGACCCTAATTGCTGAGACGGGTCCCCAGCCAGGTGGATCCACCAGGTGACGCTGGTGGATTGGGATTCTCAGCGCTGAGGGCTTTGGAAGCTCGTTTTCTGGAACCAGTCACTTTCCCAGGCAAAAGACAACGCAGCCTGTTCACAGTCATCACGACGGATTGCAATGTCCAGGAGGCTATGCGGAGTGTGATTTCATCTGAAAAGACCGTCTGTTAGTCCCACTGACGTGTTGTTGGTCTGTGTGTCATCCAGATGGCGAATGCTGAAGCGACCTTCGGGAGCCATGGTCCACGCGTTACAGGAGCATTTCGCGCGGGCAGGACTCCTGCCCTCAGTGGTAGTAGATGCTGAAGGCGTGGAGCACGTAGAGCAGGGTGGTGATGAAGGCGAAAAACTGGAAGGGGTGAGAGTGACTGTTATAGACGGACAGAGCCGGCTGCTGCCCATCCCTCCAAGGGGCCCGCAGGCCCTGGAGCCCAGCTGGCCACATGCCCTGACCCTGCTGTGCCCGCTGTCCGCCTGAGGACAGCAGCTACTGGCCGTGCTCCGTGCTCCTAGAACTGCCCACCGCGGGGATCCTGAGGCCACTCTCCCGGCGCCCGGCTCCTGCCTCATTTGCAGACTGTGCATCCCTCCCTGCCATAGGCAGCTCATCGCCCTCCCTGCCCTGGGCCCTCTCTCTCCCGCTGTCTTCCAGCCACAGTGTCTCCCTCTCTCGTCCTCTGTCACCATGTGTGCTCTGACGACTCCCACAGTTTCCCACGCCAGCCCAGACTCCCGTCCGAGAGCCTGCTGGTCACTCCTCATGGAAGTCCCAGAGGCCCTTCAGCTCTGCATGGTCCAGACGGAGCCCCTGAGCTCTCCCCAGGAGCTGGACAAGCTGTGAGCGCCAGGACCCTCCTCCTGCCCAGCTCCACAAGCCAGACAACTGTGGCCGCCCCGACTCCTCCCTCCCTTCCCCACCCAGTTCCCAAGTCATCTGACTGCAGTGTCCCACGGCCCACTTCTCCCTCCTCTCACACCATCACCCCTCGCCAGGGCTTCTCTCTGCCTCGCTTGCCCTTCTCTATGCCCACGCTGCCCTCTGCTGTGCCCAAGAGGGACGCTTGACCCTGTTTCACCAGCATGAGATGAAACCGTGTGATGGTCCCACTTTGCAGGGTAGAGTCCTTGCCCTTAGCACACTTCCCAGGCCTGGCCGACTGCTCCAGCCTTTGCCCTGCTGTCCACTCACACTCTGTTCATTCATTCATTCAACAAATATCTTTTGGGCACCTGCTAGACTTCAAAAACAACAATGGCTATAACAGTGAACATTCGAAAACTTTCGTCCTCCTGGGGTGAGGGGGTCCTTGCCAAGGCCCTGAGCCAGAGCATGTGTTTTGTTCAGGGGCAGCCAGGAGGTCCGTGTGCTGTAGCAGCTGAGAGCGGGTGGCAGTGTGCAGGGTCAGGCTGTGAAGAGCCGGGGCCGTAGGTGGGGTGGGTGGCAGTTGAAGGAGGGGAAATAGCTCAATGAGAAGGGCAAAGACAGGCTGGAAAGGCAGCTGAATACCTATGGCCACCCTAGTGGGTCATGGTGCTTGCTGGCACCCCATTCTTAAGCTGGGGCAGCACCTCACGCTGCACCCCTTGCCCACCTGATCTCTGTGGGAGCCCCCAGGGACACGGACTCTACCTTTCTGGCCACAGTGATGCCACGGTGACTGAGACCCAGCTGGAGTCCTGCCTTGGAAGTTTCCCAGGTGAGGTGATAAAGGCTAGGCCTGTCAGAGGAGGAATCTGTCAGCGGTGAACTTGCTGCCACGTGAGGGCGCCATTCCCACATAGGGAGGAAGGAGGCACAGTGCAGAGACCAGAGGAGAGGCACAGGGGCCCGGAGTCTGGTCTGTTGAGCCTAAGGTCTGGGGTCCCGCTTGTCCCACCTTTTGGCTGGGCTACCTAGCCTTGGGTCCCATCACTGAAATAAACGGGCGCCTGGCCAGTGCAGCCGTGCTGAGGGCCCTGGGCTCCACTCCACAGCAGGAGAGCCCCGAAGGCCCTGCAATCTGTGCTTTGGAAAAAATATTTGGACGGCAGTGAAGGGGATGCAGAGAGCTGAGGGGGGAAAAAC
>NW_005871379.1:759975-774826 GCF_000147115.1 Myotis lucifugus
GCTCATGTACAGGATGCCGGTGGTCCCGTGTACAGGCTGTCCTGGAAGGAAGAGGGAGGCCACATCACCCGGGCACTCAGCCAGTGAGCGCTTTCCTCCCACGACACAGCTGGGAGGAGCGAGAAAGAGACAGGCCTGCTCCCTACCTCCTGCCTTGTTTTTGGGGGGTTTTGTTTGCAGTGTTTCTAATGAAATATCTATGTAGTGAGCAATAGTGGATTAATAAACAGCAGTAATAGTATCAATACTAATTGAGAGCTTATTTTGTGCCAAGTTCTAGGCCAAGCCCTTTTCTCATTTATCTCATTTAATCTGATCAGTGATGAGGTAAGTTGTTCAATATAGAAAAAAATTAATGGTTATCAAGATGATGTGAAAACATGAAAACATGATGTAATATTAAACGAAAGTTTCGACACCCAAAATCATTATTTCAGCGTGATTAACATATACGCATTTTACACAAAATTTGTGGGGAATCAGAAGAACGAACGCAGTGATTGTGACAAGACCTCGAGATTGGGGTGACTTTTTTCCTGTTGGCATTTCCTTCGATGTTGCTCCACTGATTTTTCCCGAATGAGATTTAGAGGGAAATGTGTTAGGAGTACGGATTTAAACTGTGCTGGTCCATTTAAACGTGCATTTTTTTCAATAAATACTGTAAATGTATTTTCTCTTCCTTATGACTTTCTTAATAACATTTTCTTTTCTCTAGCTTTATTTATTGTAAGAATACAGTATATAATACATTAGCATATAACATATGTGTTAATCAACTACTTGTGTTATTGGTAAGGCCTTTAGCCAACAATAGGCTTTTAGTAACTATATTTTGGGGGAGTCAAAAGTTAGAAGTAGATTTCCAACTGTGTAGCCGGTCACCCCCCAACCCCATGCTGTTTAAGGGTCATCTGCACACAGAATGTGTATGTTCCTCACAAGGAAGGCACAGCAGGGAATGCAATGAGATTGACTCCGGCAGGGCAGCGCTCTCGTTCCGGTTTCAGAGCAAACACATTCACATAAAAAGCCTTGGTCATGGGGGCCCAGCCCAGGAAAGGTCTCTGGTTCCCCCTCCACACCCAGAAGGCCCGCTGTCCCCACAACACCCAGGACACCAGTCTGGGGCAGTCCGGGGGCCTAGTCCCCTCACTGGTTCTTACCAGAACACTCCAGGACTCGTATCTCTTGTAAAATCCAAGCAAGTAAGACAACAGGAACATGAGGGAGATGAGGAACGAGGTCAGCGAGACGTACAACACCCATCCTTGCAGCAGCGGGTTTGCCACGTGGGTGGCGGCCACCAGGACCCAGACCCAGAACCCAAACACCTGTAAGAGAAAAGCATTGAAGGAGAGGTCATTTGCGTGTGTGGGGTGCGTCTTCCTTTGTGGGGTCTCTCTGCTCCTCTGCCTCTGGTTAAAAGCTCTTCAGGTGAAGTTAGGAGGGAATCGAGGGAATGGGGAGGAAGGCTGGTGCCCTGAGTCACAGTCAACTTTATTAGAAAATCCAAGGGGTTAACACAGAGGCTGCCCACAGAAGGACTTCGCTGAATTTGGCCTGTGGGTGTGTCTACTTGGTTCAAACAGTGTTGGCATAAACAGTTTTTTAAATGTGTCTGAATAAGTGGCCAACATTTAAAATAAGACATTTCACATGAGAAATTCAGATTTCAGACATTTCTTGAGAAATCTATAGTTCTGGCCACAGTGAACACATTTCCCAGGCAAGAGTAGGCTGAAATGAGTTGTGACTATCTCTTTAAAAAGGACCCGGAGTCCTCAGTGGACCACATCCCTCTCCCCTGTAACCCCACGCCATTGTGTAGCACATTCTGTCACTCGCTTTCACTGTGGAATAGTACTCTCCTTCTCCTGGCTCCTTTCACCCACTGACAGTGCCTGCCTGGCCCTGCGGGAACTTGGCTTGGTGTACCCCCCTCTCCACTCCCAAGTTATAGTATCTGATGCCCTGCTAGGCAATACAGTCCCAGTTTAATCACCTCTCAACTGTGTCCAGTCATTTATTACCCCCTTGGTGGAGAAACCAAACCCTGTTTTCTCTGGGCTCTGTTTTTGTTTGCTTTGGGGCTGGGCTTGCACTCGTGTTGAGCCCAGGGGAAGAACTATATGTCCACTAGCTGCATATCCAGTTAGAGGCCTGGAGGAGAGGGTAGACATGAGCTCCAAGTGGCTTTTTAAAAAATTGATTAGAAAGAGAGAGAGAGAGAGAGAGAGAGAGAGAGAGAGATTGATTTGTTGTTCCACTTATTTATGCCTCTTATATGTGCTCTCACCAGGGATCGAACCTTCACTCTTGCTGTCTTGGACAATGCTCTATCCAACTGAGCCACCTGCCCAAGGTCTCCAAGTGGCTTTATTGTTGGTTTGTATCTGACTCTCTGAGTAAATCTTCATGGGGCCTCCTTAGGATGTCCTTGTGAGCCTCCTCATTCTCCTTCTCTTCACTCAAGTTAAATCTGTTCTTAGAAGGACCTCCTAGGCTGGATCCCAGGAACCCACTGCAGGCCCATTTCTCTCTGTGGCCTTCAGCCCCACACATCCATCCACCTGCCTATGGGATGTCTCTGCTCTCTGCAGGGACCAAACCTTGCCTATGATGCTGAAAGTGAGTTCTTCATTACATTTTTCACCCAGACATCTCACTTGCCTCACCCCAGTCCTGGCCCTATTTCTCAAGCTCCTCAAATCCAACAGGTACAAAATCTGACTCATTGCCACTCCTCAATTCCTTCAGGACCCACCCTCCTAAGCACCTTCTGAGAATGACTTTCTTGAGGAAGAAAGAGCTATGGGGTTGGGAATGGGTGTATAGAGGCTTCCAAAGATAATGATAGTGTTCCATTGCTCACACTGCACAGTGAGCACAAAGGAGTTTATCTTTTACAAAGTAATAAAAAAGTTTTGAAAAAGAAGAACCTGTTGGATTATGGCCACTGGAAATTTTGGGTGATTGGTGGTGGAGGGAGCCAAGGATGTCTCCTGGGTTTGTAGTTTGGAGAAATCACACTACCAAATTTTAAACTTTCTATAGAGTCACTGTAACCAAGAGTTGACAGTGCAAGTGACTCACATTTCTGCTCATTTCAGGAGACAGCTCACCCCTGCCCTAGTTCCATTGCCTTTCCACATAAAGTTTAGAATCAGCATGTCAATATCTGAATATCTATCTGCTGGGATTTTGATTGTGTTATATCTAGAGATCCATTTGGAGAGAACTGACATCTTTTCTATGCTGAGTCTTCCAGTCCATGAACATGGTACACCTCTCCAATTATTAAGATGCTCTTTGAATTTTTTTTAAATCAATGCTTTGTAGGTTGTGGCATTATAGATACTGTGCACATTTCCTTATACTTATGCCTTAATATTTGATTTTGGCAGAGCTACTGTAAATAGTATTGCTTAAAATTAAAAAAATTTTTCCCAATTGTTCGTAGCTAGTGGTTAGAAACAGGATTGATTTTGTGTGTTGACAGTGTATCCTGCAACTTGCTGAACTCACTTATTAGTTCAAGGAGGGTTTCTCAGTTCCTCCTCCTCCTCCTTCTCCTCTTCCCCTTCCCCTTCTCCTTCCCTTCCTTCTCCTCCTCCTTCTCCTCCACCTCCTCCTGCTCCTCCTCCTCCTCCTCCTCCCCCTCCCCCTTCCCCTTCCCTTTCCCCTTTCCCTTCTCCTTCTCCTTCTCCTTCTCCTTCCCCTTCTTGGCTCTGCAAGAAGCAGAGCTGCCCAGGCAGCATGTTGGTAATCCTCTCCTTCCCCAGGGCCTGGGGACTCAGAAGTGGGCTGATGCTCCGTTTCATTTTCTCTCCCCTTTCATGTGCCATACATTTCTTGGTTGGAGTCTTGATGCTCTCCCAGCACTTCTTCAGCTGCTTGAACCCCCTGAGTGGCATGGTGGCTGAGAGTTGTATTCCTGAGTAAGTGCCTGCCAGGTACTTTGCTTGAGTGCAATACTCTGCGCATCACTTTTCTTACGTTCCAGCACACACCTGCGAGTCAGGGCTGCCTGGTCCTGAGGAGGATGTGAGGAGGGATGTGTGAAGGGTCCTGAACTGGGCGCTTGTCTGTCAATCCAGTGACAGGCATTGCTGATGCTGCAGGGAGGTGCCAGGTCTCCGGTTTAGGCACCTGGCAAGTGTCCTGTCGCCACACCATGGGAAGTGCATAGGAATGCCTCACATGCCGACACCCAAACAGCGCTGGCTCTTAACGGGGATGACAGTCAGGATTTAGTGACTACACTGGAGCCTGCAATATTTTAGACTCACATAGACCCGAGGGCAAAGAATGGTCTGTGCCATTCACCGTTGAACTCTGTGTGCCCAGCACAGGTTCTGGAACAAAGTGGGTGGTGGGGAGGGGGTCAGAGAACATTGTGTGCTGAATGAATCACGTAACGCCACCACCACTTCACATTCACCAGGCTTTACAGCTTGTGAAATGCATCCACTCAGACGGCCTCATTAGGTCTGTATGGCAATTCAACTCCCTTGGAAACTTTCTAAGACCCAAGAGCTGCCACTTGATATCTTCCACCACTTACTGCCAGCTCACCTGTGCCAGGCTGAGGCGGGCAAGGGTGCCTCGGCCCCACCATGCCTGTCAGTGCCTGTCTCCTTCCGGCAGAGGTGCCCTGACCCAACACTGCCAGGCACACATCACTCACAGGTCTGCACTTCTCAGCACAGTCTGTGCAGTGGAGGGTGCTGGGGGGACTGAGGCCCCAGGTCACACAGGACTCGAGGCAGAACACGCCGGATCCTGCACATGATCAGATTTCACACCTGGCCTCTGAGCATTTGGGCACCTACTCCGATTGCATGGGAATTTTCTGAAAGGGCTTCAGGGTTGCACAATCAACGAGTCGCTCAGGAATGCTATTTACTTGGATTTCCACACCCTCCACCTTCTGAACAGTAGAAGGGATCAGGGCCAATGACAAGCCCCAGGGAGTGAAGCCCAGGGCAGTGGTAACTCGTTTCTGTGTCAAGCAGTCTGCGTTGGTTCTTTACAGGTAAGGTAACGTTGAGTGTTTGTCTTCCCAGCTTTTTAAAAAAATCTCATATTTAGTTTTCCAGATTTTCTTGGCAGCCTCAACTGCTCTCTCATCTTAATCCTCATTTTGTATTTCCCAAGAGCAGGAGACATACTTAGATGTGTGGGGCTGGGGCTCCGTGTGGGAGAATGCTGCATTATCACTGGGTGTGGTGAGCAAGTATATTTCAAGTCCAATGTAGGCAGCCTGTTTCCTATGAACATACACAGGATGCTCCTCTACGCCTTTTCCAAAGGCTGAGCTGACACTTGATGGCATCTCTTCAGGGAGGATAGAGCTTAAAATAAGTCCGGTCCCTTGTTTCCCTCTAGAGCAGCGGTTCTCAACCTGTGGGTCGCGACCCCTTTGGGGGTCGAACGACCCTTTCACAAGGGTCGCCTAAGACCATCGGAAAACACATATATAATTACATATTGTTTCTGTGATTAATCACTATGCTTTAATTATGTTCAATTTGTAACAATGAAATTGGGGGTCACCACAACATGAGGGACTGTATTAAAGGGTCGCGGCATTAGGAAGGTTGAGAACCACTGCTCTAGAGCCTAAAGCAGCTCCCTCGCAATTAGGTCGCTGGGTGAAGAGCCCTCACACATATCAGCACTGGCCTAATAGCCCCTAGTCAGAGTCTGGGGACAAATAGCTGATTCCAGATCTGCGCTGAGTCTTGCTCCCCTTTCTCAAAGTCCTGGGATCATCGAGGACTTTGAGAAAGCCTCCAGACCTGGGTCCTGCCCAGAGATCCTGATTGAATGGGTGAGAGAGGGTGCCCCAATGATGTAGCCAGGACGAGGCCCCCAGAGCCCAGCTCCAGACTCCCACTCATAGTCACTCCAGAGCAGGGGCAGCATCGTTCCTCCTGGGTTCCAATCCCAGTGCTGACTGCTGCGCAGGCTACTTAACTCATCTGTGCCTCCATGTCCATGTCCATGTCCATCTAATGGAGGTGGTGGGAGCATACAGACCCTTCTCATGTGGTTCTCGCGCAAATGGTGAGTGCTGGGTAAGCGTGGTTGGCCCTGCTAGCCATGATCATTTGGAATGGCAGAGAAGATGGGAGGGGGTGTTCCCTGAGAAAGACTCAGAGGCGAGGAATGTGCAAGAGTGGTCTTCCTGAAGGATGGGAAGTTCACACTGGAGGAGCTTGGAGACCAATCAGCGGGGTGAGTAGGACACACCCTTCTATAGACTTGATGAAAGCTTTGGTTGCCTAGAAAAATGTACCTACGTATATGCACGAGTTTTGTCTACCAATCTGAGGACTTCCAGATACTCAAGCCCATCTAGAGCCCAGGTTGAGGTCCACTGCCATCTCCAGGTTAAATACTAGTAATGGTGCCACCAACTGCTTTACCATGTTGACAATGTTAATGCACACACTGTGCGACCCAGTAATTTCACTTTTGGAAAGTTGTCCTGCAAATAATACACACGAGCAAAATGACACAGGCACAGATTGTTTGCTGCAGCCTTGCTGGTGACAGAAAATATAGGATCTTCCTCAACACCCGCCCAGTGCAGACCAGTGAGGTCTGCACAGCAGAACACCCAGCAGCCTTCCAAAGAAGGAAAGACTCTTTTTATACCAAAATGAAACAAAGTCGAAGAACTGTAGAAGGCACAGCCCAGCGAGCCCAGTGTGCTAATGATTTGTGTAGGGAAAGAAAGGGTATGTGTGTGGGCTTGTGTGGACTTGTTTGTAGATTTCTGAAATGAGATCCAGTCAATCAATCAGCGGCCTGGCCTTTGAGGGGGACTGCTTGACTCAGTGACAGGTTTTAACTAACCCAAACAACCAACATGTACGTTTAAGAGGGAAGAGCCTTGGCAGGGTACTCAGCTGGTGGGAGCGTCGTCCCAATGCACCAAGGTTGCAGGTTCGATCCTCGGTCAGGGCACGTACAAGAATCAACCAGTGAGTGAATAAATAAGTGGAACAGCAAATCGATCTCTCTCTTTCTCTCTCTTTCTCTCTCTCTCTCTCTCTCTCTCCCTCCCTCCCTCCTTCCCTTTCTATTTCCTCCTTCTATCCCTCCTTTACCCTCTCTCTCAAATCAATCAATAAATATTTTAAAAGAAAGACACTGTGCTAGACGACCGAGACCCATGAAAAACTTTTGAACAGGAAAGAAAAGAGAGGACTGCCTTTGCTTTGGGAGGATCTGCCCACCTGGATGGAGCAGCTGGGGGCTGAGAGGCCTCTGAGGGGCTGGGGCAGGTGAGGGGCAGGGGCAGGTAAGGGACTGGGGCAGGTGAGGGGCTGGGGCAGGTGAGGGACTGGGGCAGGTGAGGGGCAGAGGCAGGTGAGGGGCTGGGGCAAGGGCTGAGCTGCTGCAGCAGAGTGAACTTTATGCACCACCTGGTTCTGAAGACAGATGCTGCCCGAGCCATGACCCCATGTGAAGCACAAAGGAGGAGCCCCAAAGACGTGCGATCTCAGGTCTGCAGAGCCCAGTCTCCTGGCCGAGGCTGGGGGTGTGGGCTCGGGTGGGGCCGGCCAGGAGCTGAGAAGCAGGGAGGAGCTCCACAGGCGATACCCAGTGGCAGGTTTTTCTGCATAGCTGGCCGAGTCTCGCACCGCGGGTCTCACCCACCACCACTGCATTCCTTTTTTGACAGCTTGTCTTCATTTTTATGACATGACAGCTTTGCCTCTCCTCTCCCCCCTCATCCTTGGGTGGACACGGGCTGCACCACCACCACGAAGCCTCCCGCTGGGAGGAACAGGCCCAGATCAAGTCCCAGGGAGCCAGGTGCCTGGCTGTGCTCCCCCTGCTGCAGGCCTCCCTGTGGCAGCTCCGAGGCCGATCCCGTGGGTGCTGCTTACAGCCCCCCGGCAGCTCCTCCCGGTGTCTGGGGACTGGCAGCCTTGGGGCTCTTTCTGGGCATCATCACCTCCTAAACCAGTTCTGAGAGGCCAACTGACTTCTTCCTGTTACCCACTGGGACGTGGCAGGCCTGGACCTGAACTCAGGCTCCCAACAGCTTGCATTTACATTGAAGTTCTGTGCTCCATAATTCAACCTAGGACACCTCCGGACACTCCCTCTCTCGTCCTGACTCATGGAGTGAGAATTTCTCTCTGTGGCTTTAAAGCTCGCAGGAAATTGCCAGCCTGGTGCCCTGGTCCCCAGTGAGGGCCCCTGTGCCATCCGGTCCACTCCAGGAACAATAGTGCCGGTCAGAGCTCTGTCCAGGCTGCTCCTGGCCGACCAGGTCATATAAGGAGACCTTGGTGCCCACAAGAGCTCTCAGGACCAGGCTGGCTGCCCGCCAGGGAAATCAGGGCCCACCCTGGGTGAGCTCTGGCCGCCGGGAGGGGCAGGATGTCCCCGCCGGAGGGGAGGTGAGTCAGCGCCAGACCTCCTGGCCTTCCTCCTGCCCTCCCTGCCACCGTTTCCTCCCCAGGACCACACCCACCCATTCAGACCCTGGCCTCCACTAACCCAACTTCGACTGACTAACCAGCCCGGGCTCACAGGGTAATAGAAGGTGGAATAATAAAAACATTCCTGTCCTGCCAAAGTCGAAAGGACCTTTCTTCTTGTCCCTGAAAAACAGCAACACCCAAACCAAGCATGGGGCGGGGAGGAGGGGGGAGGCAGGGAAAACCTTTTTTTAAGATGAGTCTTAGAGTTGGACTCAGGCAGGAGCCCCCACCTCCTCCTTCCCCCAGGAACCCACAGACATTTTGTGACCAGCGGCTGTGTCCTGTCCTTCGTCAGGCACCGAGGACCCAGGCATCACCATTCACTCCAGTCCCCACCAATGTTCTGCTCGGCACCTCCCTCCCCCACCGTGTCTATGAGCAGACCCTTCAGGGCAGGGATCAGACCAAAGCACCTCCTCCAGGAAGCCCCCCTGAACTACCAAGTCCCCAGGGCACCCCTCAGTGACCCCCCTCATGGCAGTGTCTCTCTTCGCTGCCTCCTCCCCAGACCCTGAGCTCCTGAATGCAGGACTCTGTGTCCCCTGTGGCCTTTGTGTCCCCAGGGCAGGGCATGGAGCCTGGCACACAGCAGGCGCTTGGAACGAGCTGCTGAGCAACTGGAGAAAGGCGGCAGGAGGCAGTTGCTAGCCTCTGCTCACTCGCTAGCTGCTCACTCTCATCTTCTTGGGCCTGATTCCCATGCAGGTGGCACCACCTGATACCCCCGCGCCTGCCACTGAGGCCCAGCCACAGACGGGCATTTCCTCCAGGAGGACGGGCACCCATTGGTTTCGTCCCTGTGCCGCTCCTGTGCCTGCACCTACCAGGCCCCCTGGGAGCAGCTTTCCTGGGAGAACAGACAGGATTTCCCAAGAGGCTTTCCCATCTCCCGCCTCCTTCCCACCCCTTCGTGTCCTGCGACACCACGTGGCCTGGCACACAGGAAGAACTACACAAAAATGTGCCGTCAGGGAGGGTGACGCTCAAATAAACAGCCCCTCTCCCCCCGCCAGCATCACTTGGGCAGAGAGGGTCCGGATGGGCGGGTGGGGGCTGCGAACAGGGCAGAGGCAGAAGCACAAAGCTCTGAGACTCCAGTTGGGGCGAAGGGCTGAGATGGATGGACTTCCCTAAAACAGGTGGGAAGATTCTGCGCCCCACGCCCACGGTACCTGCCCCGGATGGGGAGCCTACTGCGGCCCGGCCCCGGGGCCCACCAGGCGCCTTCTGGGTGCAGCTTGAAGCAGGAGGGTGTGGAGCTGGGCTCAAGCTGCTCTGTAACCGGGTACAAGTGTCTGTTGCTACAGGTCAGGCCTGTGTGGGCCCCCAGCAGCAGGCCTCCTGGCCGGATGGGGCAGACCAGGATGGAGGCAGCTCAGGGGCAAGGCTGGCCGGCAGGTAGGGGAGGATGCAGAGGAGGAGAGGTTTGAGATAAGAAGGATAAAGGCCAGGGAACCTGGCTCAGGGTCCCTCACCCCTCCCTCCTCAGCCCCTTCCTTCTGCTTGTCCATCTGGATGACACTCTAGAAACCTCTCCTGCCTCCCAAGGCCCAGCCATGCCCCGTGCCAGTGCCCCAGTGCCCCATGCCCGAGCCCCATGCCCCGGGGGGAAAGTTCTCCGGATGAAAAGCCCTGGAAGGGCGCTGGCGGCAGGTGGGGCACTTCTTATCAGTGAGGCTTCTTATCTGGGGCCCCGGGTCCAGCGGGTCAGAATGTGCTGGGCCCCTCCCTACCCTCCTGCAGTGAACCCGCTGGCTGACCTGCAGCAGGCTGCTTGCGTCCCGTCCCATCTGCCCTGATAGAAGTCACTGATTCAGGGGACATTGCTCATGGTTTGGCCAGTCAGGGGAAGGAGAGGACTCTAAGTCCAGACCAGCGGGATGGGTGTGGATGATTGCCTGCTAGTTCCCTGGGTCTCTCAGCTCAAGGCCATCCTTCTGTGTTGCGGGCTGGAGTTTGCAACCACCGTTCCTGGCTCCTAGGCCCTGTCACTGTCCCGCCAGCAGCAATGGCAGTGGCTCCAACCCCAGGGTCCCTGTACGCCTCCTCCAGGACGACCCTGTCCCACAACTCCCCCCTTTTCAAAGACAAGAAATGGAGGAGAGATTAATGAGCTGGGGACTAAGAAGAGGGTGGGGCAGGAGGGGAGTTATTGTGATTATAAAAGGGGCAAGGAGGCACCCTTTTGGTGATGGAAGTATTCTGTATTCTATCTGACAGGGGGGCGGAGGCATAAAAGCTCCATAAGGAGAAGGTACCTTCAGACCACAGAACGAAGCAAGCACCTCCTTAGGATATAACAGGGTTTATTATGGGGTCTTTACTTGCAGGGATATAGGGTCAGAGCAGACAGATGACCCAGCACTGGCACAGATTGTTCTCCGCTATCAGACCTGTTACAGTGCTTTTTATACTGTAACTCAGGTATTAATGACTGACAAAACAAAGGGACAAGGAATGCAGTAGTGCCAGGGGCCGTTTGATATCTATCTTAATTGTCACACCACTCAGCCATTGCTAACAAAAATGGTTATGGCTACATCTAAGGAACACAGATAACGATCAACTAGAAGGCTTTGGTGTGCTTGCTAAGGACAGTAGGAAACCCGGGGCCCAGGGTGGAGTGAGTTTGTTCATGTCAGTTCTATAAGGTAAGGTAAGGTGAGGCATAACCCCTGGCTTGCAGGAGGGATGCGGGGGACATGTGGAGAGCACCCCAGGTGGGAATTGGGGGTGCTCAGCCACAAGGCCCCGGGTGGGCTTACTCCAG
Source organism: Myotis lucifugus (assembly GCF_000147115.1). Taxonomy (NCBI): domain Eukaryota; kingdom Metazoa; phylum Chordata; class Mammalia; order Chiroptera; family Vespertilionidae; genus Myotis; species Myotis lucifugus. Next base: position 771,256 of record NW_005871379.1, read on the forward strand.
GGCCGGCATTCCTGAAGGGCTTGGCTTGAGGGGTGAGATGTTTCCTGGTGCAGACTAGGACTGCCTGGGACTGGAGAGCAACACATAGAGAGTCAGGCTGTGGGCAAGAGGGGGCCAGCTCCATATGAATCTCATGGGTTCCCTGAGCCGATATTTAGTGAGACCTACTCTGTGCCAAGCACGGGAATGTAAAGGTAAGAAGGCAGACATGACCCTTGCCTCTTCGTTCTGTGGTCTGAAGGGAACTTCCCGCTCCGGTGACCTCACCCTTGGACATTGCCCCTCATCACCACCACCTGTTCTTGTTTCCCGAAGAGCAAAGCCTGGGGCGAGAGCAGCCCTGGCATCTTGATAAATGCTTGTGGATTCGCATTTGGAATCTGCTCACAAGCAACGGGCTTTCTAGGAAGAGGTCTGGATGACCAACAGCAATGAGAGTAAAGCTGACACTTCTAGGGCTGCCTGTGAACACCCTTGTGGGAACCACGGAGCTGTCTCATGCGGTCTTGACTGTTCCTGTCTCATTGCTGAGGCTCAGAGTGGTTCAGTGACCTGCCCGGGCCCTCACAGCAATTAAGTAGCAGAACCTTCTGATAGACTTTTTTTTTTTTTTTTTTAAATCCTCACTTGAGGACGAGAGACAGAGAGAGAGAGAGAGAGAGAGAGAGAGAGAGAGAGAGAGAGAGAGTCGGCACTTCTCTGCTACTGCACCGGCCAGGCTCAAAGGCAACATCAACACCAGGGAGTCATCTTGCCTTCTAACTTGCTGACTCTCTAGAGATCTTCTTAGCCACTTCTTTTTAATTAGTCAAAAATGTAATTTGTAAGTTAAGTAGTGAAAAGGTCAGAGGTTACAAGACTTCCCTGGACTCTTATTCATAAAATACTCCCTCAGTCCTCATCACCTGAGTCACCTCTCAGCTCCTAAAGGAGCAAAGAGCAGACGAGTCAACCTTGCAGGCACTCAGGCATCACAGGGTCACCCCACCCCACCCAGCACTGTCTGCTCTGAAGGTGTGTGTGGGGGGGTGTTGCCTGGTTCCCAGGCCCTCCCCAGGCTGGCATTAGCAGGCACCCACACTCACTGAATGAAGGAGACTATATTTTGAAATTAATATGGTTTTCAAATGAGAAATCTGAATTCTACTATAAACCAAATAAAATGCAAATGTGAATGTTAAGATATCAAAATTCTTTTTCTGTTGCTGGTGGGAATGTAAAATAGTACAGCACCTCAATGGGTCACAGGTTAAACAACGTGCAGAAAATCCACGCCAGGGACCACTGCAAAGCAGTGGAAAGGAAGGAGCTATTGATACACAATAACTTGGGTGGACCTGAGGGAACTAGGCTGAGGGGAGGGAGCCAGTCTCAAAAAGCCATATGCTGTGTGATTCCATTTATTTATCTTACTTTCTCAAAAAAACAAAATTATCGAAACAGAATTAGTGGTTCCCAGGGTTCAAGAGGTGAGTGGGGTACAGGGTTGGAATGCGGTGGAGGAGACCATAAAAGGGACCTGGGACGGAGGCCTTTGTGGGACGGAACGTTCTGTATCTTGATTGTGGTGGCGGCTACATGAATCTACACATGTGAGAAAATGACGGAGGCACAGGTTCCCCACTATCTGAAAGTGGAGGTTCCTATGAAACCTTTTGAAGCCGAAATGGCATAAAGCTAAGAAGCAATTACCATTAATTTACATAGAAAACGTTTTTGCATGTTCACACCCCCCAAAATAACCTGCCAACCGCACTAAACACACTTAATTACGTTCACTTTCATGCCAACGATAACATCTTTATGAGCTCTCTTATTTCTGTTAACTTAGGACCCATCTTGCTAACAAAATCAATGGCGATAAAGCCCAGATGTGCCCAGACTCAGCTCAGAGCTCTGGGCGGGGTGCTGAGATGCTGAGGGTGGTTCCTGGGCAGGAGCTCGGTGGCGGGGCCACTCTTGCTGCTGGGGTGCCACTGCCTCTACCAGCTGCTGCAAACTAGCACCCAGCGCTATTTTTGCCCTTTTCATAGGAGCAAAAATCCTCTTCAGATTTCTCTCCATTAGTGAAAACAGATACCGAGGTAGGTCTTTCGTCAAGTGAAAATATAGGCACATCTACCTATGCAGACACATCTTACCGCCTCAGTTTCCTGGTTTGAAATTGTCACTGGCCTTATGACAGATGTAATTATGGGGGACACTGGATGAAGGGTGGGAGACCTTCCTGAACTAACTTCGAAACTGCCTATGGATTTATAATTACTGTAAAGTCAAAAGTTTAAAATGTGGATTTTAACGTTAAAGACTCTAAAATAAGGCCACTTAGACAAAGACCTCGTGAGAGCGGGTTGCAGGGAGCAGAGTGGCTAAGGAACACTAAGGCTCCCCTGGACCCTCTGCCGTCCGAAGTCTGTCATCACCCAGAAATACAAGAGCGGCCACTGTCTAGGCAGCAGGGGTGGTACCGGGCGGAGGGGTCTGAGGAGCGGAGTTGGGGCCTCAGGGTGCCCCTTGTTTATAATTCTGCTGTCCTCACTCCCCTCGGAGCGCCCTGGACACCGGCCCTGCTCCCCAGACTTCACAGTGGGCAGTTAGGAGACAGTGGCTGGAGGGACACGTGCCTGCAGACGCCACCCATGTCTGCTCTGGGCCACCCATGTCTGCATCTGAAGCCAGGTTACGGATTTCGCTTCCTCTGCCTCCCTTTGCTGGCCTGAGCTCCCAGTTTTAGACCCTCTTCTTTAGACTCATGTCCTTAGAAAAACATACCGTCTGTGATGCCTTGGGTCCTAAGACAGAGAATCTACCGGGACCCCAAGGTCTGGTGCTCTGCGGTCTGCCCAGTGGGCGGCAGTGGGCAGCATGGCCAGCAGACCAGGGTCAGAGAGGCGCTTCTACTGGCTGACTCGGCACTTTCCTCTCCAGTCCAGCCAGTCTTCTGCTCCATGGGGTCAAGAATCAGCCACTCACCTCGACGTTCTCCCCTCCTCTCCTAGTTACCTCCTCTTTCTCTCCCCAGATGTGAGGCATACATGATTCTATATTCTGTGTCAGGAAGGCTTATTTAAGGAAACAGCCAGTGCAAAGCAGCATGTACAGAATAACCCAACTAGATACGTCCATGTGTACAGCGGTCCCCTCTTATCTGCCGGGGGCCACAATCCAAGTCCCTCAGTGAATGCCTGAGACCTCAGACAGGACAGCTCCAAACCACACACACACACACACACACACACACACACACAAACACCTCTATGATAAAGTTTAATTTATAAATAGGTGCAGTAACAGATTACCAACAATAACTAGTAATAAATCAGAACAATTATAACAATGTACTGTAATAAACTCAACCTCTCTCTCTCAGCAGCTAGCATGAAATTCTTTTTCCTTCTTCACAACTTCACGGACAAAAGACTCATTACTGTAGATTTAGCAACCTCAGCATGATTTTTTTTTCTTTCCTTATTAGAGAACTTTGATCTTTTCACTTAAAGGAAGCACTTTATGGCTTCTCTTTGGCATATCCGAATTGCCAGCATCATTACCCTTGTGGTTTGGGGTCATT
>NW_005871379.1:775100-776904 GCF_000147115.1 Myotis lucifugus
TGACCACTGAGCTTGATAACCAAGGCGGCTGCAGCAGGCGCGAAGTGTCTACAGTGCGGAGACACTGGACAAAGGGATGATTCGCATCCTGGACTGGGCAGAACGGACAGCGGGTGATTTCATTACACTATGCAGATTGGTACACAATTTAAAACTTATGAATTATTTCTTGGATTTTCTATTTAATATTTTCTATTTAATATTTTCAGGTCACGGTTGATCATGGGTAACTAAAACCACAGAAAGTGAAACTATGGATAAAGGAGGACTACTGTGTGTATATGAATATATATATGTGTATGAGTTATATTTCTTTCTGTGTTTTCTAAGTTTTCAACAGTGAATAAGGATTACTGTGAAGGAAAAATAAAGTTGTAATGAAGAAACATTAGACAGGCCAAATGGAGGGACATTGTACAAGACAACTGATCCAAAGTCTTCAAAAGTGTTAAAACAAAGACTGAAGAATTACTCCAGATTAAAGAAGAAAAGGAGACATGACAACTAAATGCAATGTGGAATCCTGGACTGGATCCCGGGCCAGAAAAATGACATCAGGGGGAAATCCGCACAATTTCAATAGGTTTACAGGGCAGTTGATACATAGTAGCAATGCGAACTTACTAATTTTTTAAAAATATATTTTTATTGATTTCAGAGAGGGAGAGGGAGAGAGAGATAGAAACATCAATGATGAGAGTCATTGATCAGCTGCCTCCTGCATGCCCCCTACTGGGGATCGAGCCCACAACTGGGGCATGTGGCCTTGACCAGAATCAAACCCGGGACCCTCCAGTCCACAGGCTGATGTTCTATCCACTGAGCCAAACCGGATAGGGCCATTAAGTTACTAGTTTTGATAGTTGTACTACATAAGAGTTAGGCCTCAGGAGAGGCTGAGAAAAGAGTATATGGGAATCTCTGTACTATTAACAGCAGTTTTTCTATAAACCTGAAATTTCAAAGGAAATATAAATGCATAAAATTGAACCACCGACAATATCCCGCCACTTAAGATATTGATGACCTAGAGCCCAGCAGAGCCACACACTTTACTCCTCCAGGAATTCCACTTGCAGGAGCCGGCATCCTGGGAGCAGGTACCAAGAGATGTCCCCACTCACCCACCCACCCACCCGATATGTTTAAGCTCCTTCCCTCCAGTCTCCTGCCTGTTGGTCTTTCCTGTTGGTCTCTGGATCTTTCCCTCTTCGTCTCCCCCCCCCCCCCCACCAGGGACCAGGAATCGAAACTGGACCCTTTTTGGCTTATGGGAGGCCTGGGCTCCCGGAATTGACCCGGTCAAACGGCCTCTCCTAGTTGGGGCCACAGCCCTGTCTGGTCACCCCCTTGAGCCCAGGGTGACTGCTGGAAGAATGCTCCCCGGCTCCCTCCCGCACCCAGGGACCTGGGAAAGGGGGGTCACCCCTGGGCTGCCTGAAGGGCACAAACCCTGGTATTGGGTCCACCCCAATCCTGGGAATTCAAGTGGTTGTTCTTAGGTGGGGACCCACCCGGGGCCCGGCACAGGAGACTTGCAAGAGCCCTAAGGTGTTCCCAGCCTGGCAAGTTGCCCGTGCTTGGGTCCCTGGGGCGGGCGGGCGGGCGGGGGCGGGGGGGGAAGTTGGCCTGAAACTTCCCCTTTGGGTGAGGTTTCAGCTGGGAGCCCCCCGAAAGGGGGGCCTGCCCCCCCCCCGGGGCCCCTTTTGGGGGGGCCCTTTAAACCGGTTTGAAAAAAGGTCCCTCAATTTGGGGCCAGGTTTTTCAAGCCGAGGATTGAAAGGGAAAAGGGTGGCCCGGGTCC
>NW_005871379.1:778429-788263 GCF_000147115.1 Myotis lucifugus
CGATCTGCAGAGCACTCCATACTCCCCGCAGCCCTGCCCCTGGCTGGTTAGCTCCCTTTCCAGAGTCTGCTAGGACACCAAGAATCTGCTAGGTCATGTCAGACTCTGACATGCTGGGTCTCACATCTATCTGCCCCTGTCCCCTTCGTCTCCCTCCTCCCCCTCCCTTCCTCCTCCCCTTCCCTTCCCCCCTCCCCAGGTCACCCTCAGCCTCAAACCAAAGGGAGAGAAGCAGCCCTCAGTTCCAGCTCCCTCCCCAGGGACTTGGTGCCTCCTTCCTCCGCACCCTCTTTCTGACGCTCCTCTCTCTTTTCCCAGCACAGTAGAAGGAGGAGACCCCTGTCTCCGGGAGAAATCTGCCCCAGCAGGCACCCCAGAATGGCCCAGCTTGAGGGGTGCTGCCCCAAGCCCCAGCTCTCCTCCCTCCCCATCCTGGCTCCCCAGCCAGTGAGGCCAGGAGCCAGGCTTTGGGCCAAGCAGTTCCTTCCTGCCTCCTCCTGCCTGCTGGCCAGCACAGGGACCATGAGAGGAGAAATGCCTTATGTCTTCTGTGCTCCAGTAATGAGATGTCCTCCTCCAGAGACCAGTGCCTGCTCCTCAGCAAAAGCAGTGCCTTCCAGGCCCGCCCAACCTGGCACAGATGGTGGGTGGGCCTTTGATTGGGCTGGGGAGAGCGGGGCATTTCTTCCCTTAACCCTCCACACCAGGGCTGAGGCTGAGGCCTTGAGATCAGGGAGAAGGGACCCAACCCAAGCAGCCAGCAAACTCTGGGTGCCAGGGCTTTCAGCAGGCGGTTGGTTCTAGGTAGAGAGGAAAGGGCTCATCTCCACATGCAGTGAAAGGAGTTGCCTGACTGCCAGGTCACGGTCCTTGTGCTGGCCAGCAGGCAGGAGGTGGTGGTGGGGGGTGGGAGGGACAGGGGTTAGAAAAAACAAAGCCCAAAGCAAAGGCCTTGCAAGGAGAGTCAACAGGCCCATTGAGTGAACCTCAAAGCAGCCTGGTGCCCCCCTTCTCCCAGGCCTTCAGAGATCCAGGGAGGACCTGAGTCCAGGACCACGGTCTAGGGGCCTCACCTTGGTCGCACGGTGATCAGTGATCGCATAGCAGGCATTGCTGAGGAGTCTCATCCATGCCTCCTCTCCTGAATGTTGTAATAAACCCTGTGCCACCCTTATGGGCTGTAGAGTCTGTTGACCTGGCCACGGACCGTGTGGCACAGTGGGAACAGCTGAAGGGAAAGCTGAAAGGAGAGCCTTTCTTGGGCTCATCTGTCATCTGTGGAGCAGGGGTAATAATAGGACTGGAGCCCCCGAGAGGCTGGCAGGGCCCACATCCCTTCTGCCTCCTGAGGCACTAAGTGTAGTAAGAAATGAAGACGTCACCAAACAAGGGCATAAAAAATGTGGCATATTGTAAACATTTCCATTTAATCAAGTGACGGTTTTATTATATTCAACGAAGTATAGCACACTCTCCTTAAGCTACTTATAAGAAAACTATATAATTCACAAGGCACTTCAGGCAGTAAGATTCCAGAAGAGATGGAAGTTAGAGCTGTAAGAGCATCTTCGCCTTCCAGTATAATCCCGGTATCTCAGGGGCTGGGCCATGAATGCTCTTGGACACAAGGCCAGAGTCTCCCAAGAGAAGAGGCAGGGCCTCTCCACAGCGGTCCCTGGTTTCCACCTCATGGCAGGAATTGGAGTTAATCCCGAGCATCACTCCAACATTACTTGATCACAATCATTGTCTCCATTTCCTCGTTTGTTAATTGGGGCAGATTAAATGAGATGATATATATGAAAACCTGTAAGACATTTCTGGCATATGGCAAATACTTCATAAGTACTTGTTTACCTAATTCTAACCCTTAAACCACTTCTCTCCTGGCTCTCTTTCTCCCCACAGCAAGATCAGCACCTCCCTGTTAATACTTCCCTGCTAATTTTTAAATCTCAATTTTTTTTCAAAATTCATACTGATTTATAATACACTTACAGAAAAGTGCACAAAACATACAGACCATGAAACTACCCAGAGCAAGAAACGGAACACTGCCCCAGTGGGTGGCTCAGTTGGTTGGAGTGTCATCCCATATACACCAAAATGTTGGGGGTTCAATTCCCAATCAGTGCACATACCTAGGTGCATGTTTGATCCCCAGTGGGGGAGGGGAGTAACCGATCGATGTTTCTCTCTCACATAGATGTTTCTCTTTCTCTTTCCCTCCTCTCTTTCTACAAATCAATAAAAACATATCCTTGGGTGAGGATTAAAAAAAGAAATAGAACATTGCCAGGCTCCTCCCAATCATTTCTCTCACCCTCCTCAAAACACCTGTTCTCCTGATGTCTAATCACATAGGCTGATTTTTGTCTGTTTCTGAGTGGATTCCTTCATGTCTGGCTTGTCTCACTCAGCATGATGCTGCAAAACTCATTCATGCCCTTGTGGGCTGCTCCCTGCTGCATGGTACTCCATTGTATGGATATACTACACTTTATCCATTTTATTGTTTATGGACTCAAGTTTTTACAATTTCATGTTATAACATGGCCAGGAACATTCTAGAACAAGTCCTTTGGTGCACCTGCGTGTACATTTCTTTTCTTTTCTTTTTTTGTTAATCCTCATCCGAGGATATTTTTTCCATTGATTTTTAGAGAAAGTGGAAGGGAGAGGGAGAGACAGAGAGAAACATTGATGTGAGACACATCAATTGGTTGCCTTCTGCACACACCCAGACCAGGGCCAGGGAACCTGCAACCAAGGTACGTGCCCTTGACCGGAATCCAACACAGGACCTTTCAGTCCACGGGCCCATGCTCTATCCATTGAGCCAAATTGGCTAGGGCTATTTCTATTGGTAATATCTGAGACATGGAACTGTGAGCGACATGGTATGTGTCTTTCACAGATAATGTGAAGCAATTTCACAAAGTGGTAAAGCCGTTTAAATCCCAATGACAAGTAGGCAAGTCCCATTGCTTATAACTGATGTTTGCATGTATATTATTACATTGGTGTTTGCATGGTGTGCATTTTTCCACCTTTTACTTTTAACTTATCCATGTAACTATGTTTTTTGGTGTTTTTTATGTGTGTAGTTATAAATATACTTGGGTTTCCCCCCCACCTCCCACCCCCAATCCTCCTGAAATTTGCTGCCTTTAATTGGTGTGTTTAGATCTTTTACATTTAATGTAATTATTGATATATTTAGATTTAAGCCTATCATTTTATTTATTTTTGTTTTCACTTGTTTGCTGTTCCTTTCTTCTTTCCAGCATGCTTTTGAATTTTTTGAATATTTTTAGTGTTCCATTTTAATTCATCTATTGAATTTTTTACTATGTCTCAACATTGTTTAGACTTTAGAACCTACTCTAGGAGTTACAATACACATAGTTAACTTTTCAGTCTACTCAGAATTAATATTTTGCCACTTCAAATAGAATGTAGAAACCTTATAACCATATGGGTTCCTCTACCCTCTTGCTTTCCAGGTATGTCATTGTCATGTGTATAATATATATATATGAATATATATATAAATATATGTATTGAAAACCCCACCAAACAATATAATAAGTTTTGCTTTCAACCATAATAACTATTTTAAATAACTAAGAGAAAAATTATCTATTCATTTACCCAGATATTTACCATTTCCGTTGCTGTTCCTTCATTCCTAATGTTCCAGCCTTCCCTCTGGTATCATTTCCCTTCTGTCTGAAGAGCTTCCTTAAGTGCTTCTTTTAGAGCAAGTCTGTTGACAACAAATTCTTAGTTTTTCATGTCTTTTGCAGCATTTTTATTGAGGTATAATTGACTTCAGCATTAGTTTCATGTATACAACATTATTATTCAAAATTTGTATATATTGTGAAATGGTCACCACAGAATTAGAGAATGTTTTTGTGTGTGATGAGTATTTTTAAGTTCACTCTCTTGGCAACTTTTAACTATGCAATAATAGTATTATTAACTATAGTCACCATGCTCTACACAATAAAATATGTAATGCTTCACAAATTTGTGTGTTACCTTTGTGTAGGGCCAGACTACCCTTCCCAGCTTTGTTCCAATATTAGCATGTGTACTGCCTAAGTGAGCACAATCTGATACTGTCTTTATTTCACCTTTACTCCTCAAGAATATTTTTTACAGAATATAGAGTTCTGGGTTGACAGTTTTTTTGTTTTGTTTTTTTGTTTTGTTTTGGTCCTCCTCTGCCCCTTTTACTCAGAACTTTAAAAATGGTCTACCGGCCCCGGTCAGCGTGGCTCAGTTGGTTGAGCCTCATCCCTGCCTGAAAGATTGCTGGTTCAATTCCCTGGTTTCAGGTTTGATACCCGGTCAGGGTGTGTTTGGAGGTAGCCAATTAATGTTACACGCTCACATCCATGCTTCTCTCTCTCTCCCTTTCCCTTCCTCTCTCTCTAAAATCAATAAAAGCATATTTAAATGCAAAAAATAAAATGTTCTACTGCCTTCTGATTTCTGGTTTCTGAAGAGAAACTCACAGTCATGCTATTATTGTTCCTTATATTTAATGCATTGTTTTTCTCAGGCTTTCAAGATATTTTCTTTGTAGTTTATGATATGGTGGGCATGGATTTCCATGACCTTATTTTGTTTGGTGCCCACTGATCTTCTTGAGTCAGTAACTTTATATCTTTCATCAAATTTAAAAAGTTTTTAACCATTATTTCTTTAAAAATGTGTGTTTGTTTTTTCTGTACTACACTCTTTCTCTTCCCTACTGAGATTCTGATGACAACAAAGTTAGGCCTTTGGCTATGGTCCCACAGGTTCCTGAGGCTTCGTTTTTCAACCTATTTCCTTTCTGTTGTTCAGATGGACCATTTATATTGATCCATAGGCTTGTTTATATTGACCTACCTATATGGAACTATTTAATTATCTGAAAGTTCCCTGACTCTATCATCTGCTTTCTGTTACTGAGTTCATCCGATGACTTTTAATTTTAGTTATTGTATTTTTTATTTCTATTTACTTATTTATTTTTGTTAATCCTCACTCGAGGATATTTTTCCATTGATTTTTAGAGAGAGTGGAAGGAAGGGGAAGAGACACACAGAGAGAAACATCAATGTGAGAGTGACACATCAATTGGTTGCCTCCCACACAAGGCCTAACTGTTACAGAAGACCAGAGAAGAAACCAAGCCACGCTTAGAGAAAGGGAGTTACATTTTAATTATGCACAGGCCCAGAGAAGAATGTGTCTTTCAAATTCTGAGCACCCCCAACATGGAGGAAACCTTCTCTATTTATACTTTTTTCAGTCCTTTGTCTCCCAAATTTGGAATGAGATTTCCGGGCCTTCTGAGAAAGAAGGCCTGCGTGCTGGGAAGGGGCCATGAGACCCTATCTCAAGGCCTGGCCTGGCACCAGCACTGACAGTTCTGTCTGGGGCATAGTTTATGACCTCTCTGGAGTGGGAAGTAGTCTTATTTTCCTTATTATTTAAGCAAGCAAGGGTTTACAGAAGCCAGAATAGCAGGGTTAAAATTTCAAACAGCAGTTTTTATATAAGAAGGATGCTTCACAACCAGGGCTGGGGATGGAGCCTGCAACCAAGGTACATGCCTTTGACCTGAATTGAACCCGGAACCCTTCAGTCCACAGGCCGATGCTCTATCCACTGATCCAAACTGGCCAGGGTTTACTATTTATTTCTAAAACTTCAATTTGGTTCTTCCTGTATCATCTATTTGTCTGTTGAGACGATCCTTCTGTACCTTCCAAGGATTCTCGCCGTATTTCCTGGGTCATGATTACAATAGCTGCTTCAGTGTCTCAGTTCCAGCTGTGTCATCTGAGTCTCTTGATTGTCTTTTTGTCCTTTTCCTTGACAGACATTGAGATTTTTCTGGGTCAAATACCAAGTAATTTTTGATTATCCTGAGCATTTTCAATATTGTTATGAGACTATGGGTCTTGTTTAAATCCTATGGAAATGTTGATTGATTTTTTTTTTTTAAATCAGCTTGGTTCAGTTCAGGCTGCCAGTTCCCATCTGCCTTTTCTGGGCTATAACCACTAAACAATTTTGTTTTTAATCCTTACTCAAGGATATGTTTTCATTGATTTTTTTTTTTGAGAGAGAAATATTGACACGAGAAACATCAATTGCACCTGGATGCATCCCAACCAGGGATTGAACCCGCAACTTCTTTTGGGGAATGAGAGGATACGCCAACTAACAGAGCCACCTGGTCAGGGCGGCAGTTTAGATTTTAGGCTTCACAGGGCTATTCCAATCTCTTTGGTTTGTGTGCTAGTCTTGGGCCTGGAAACTTACTTCTAAAATCCTTTGGGGTGAATTCAGACATTCATATACTTCTTTACGTGGTCACTTTCTTTGCCGCTCCTTCCCCCCACCCCCCACCCCCGCCTATAAGCTCCCCTACCCCCTCACCTTGGTCTTCTGGCTAAAAAGTCAGGGTTTAGTTCCCCTGCTCCAAAAAGCAACATGATATATAGAGAGTGAGAGGAAGAGAGAGAGGAAAAAGCAACAGGGATTTCCCTGTGTTCTTAGCTCTGCAGTTTCTTTGGTCAGAGTGAAGGGACCCTCTCCCTCAGCGTTCTGGTCACCTGTCTGGCTGCCACTGCCGTTGCTATTACTACTGTCACTAGCCTGCTGGGGCCGGGCGGGAAAGGTGGAAAACACACAAATAAGCAGGGGTTTTCTGTGCGCTGGCTGTAGGGCTCGTTCCCATTCCTCACACCAGCAAGCGAGGCTTCTCCTGGAGATGTTGGTCCGTCTCCTGTGCAGTTCCCAGGCCCAGGCTGTCCCTGAGCCCAGAGGGAGGAGAATGGGACCTCCACCAGTTTCGTGGAGTCTGAGTTCTGGTTTCCTTCCCAAGATTCCCTGCTCCCATTTATTGCTCTGGGTCCTCAGATGCTGCCCAGGCCTCTGGCTGCCCTCAGAGGGCGGAGGAGGAGGCAGAGCCACCCTGTCTGACCAGAACCGGGCTGCGCCGGCCTGTTGTGATTCTCTGCGCAGCACTGTCACCACCCAGTACCCCTGTCTATTGGTTCATCCGCTCTGTGTCCCCATCCCTGCCCCTCCCCAGGAAGCTGGCTCCGGGAGAGCAGTCACTTGGTTCACAGCAAATACTGCCGGCACACAGTAGGCACTCAATTCATGCTTCAAATGATTGAATCTACTCTCAGGCATAGAGACTTTGGGACAACTGCTTTTATCTTTTATTACTTCTCCTCAAACTCTCTTCCCACCATCATTGCTTTACACACTTTTCAGAGAAGATTTCTCGGTCACCTGACCAGGGGCAGGAGGCCAGGGGGAACCCTGAGGTGCCTGGGGAAGGAAGGGGCAGTTGTAGCCAGTGGGCGGCTTCCATTGAAGGTTAGAAGGACGCGTTCCGGTTAACGGAGGAGGGAACTTGCTACCTCCGGGGGAGTGCGGTTCAGAGGAATGTGGGCTCAGATGAACTGGACCCAGTGATCACAGCGCTGCCAAGGACGTCCATCCTGTGTCCTCAGCTCTGCTCCACACTGTCCCTGCAGTTGGCTTCATTCTCACCTCGCCCAGGGCTCCCGCCCCCCCCCCCCCTCCGCGCCCCCGCCATACACACACACACACACACACACACAGGGCTGCCCAGAGGGTGGACTCAGAAGGTCACCCAGAGACACCGACCTGGGAAGGGCTCGCAGAGCTGGGCGCCTGTCCTGCTTCCCCAAGGCGGCCTCTTGGAAAGGACAAAGTTCTGCAAAGTAATCTTTGCTGGCAAAGCCAGACACACGAACAGGTTAAGGTCCAGCCGCCTCCAGAGCCGGAAAAACAGCTACAAGACACACAGATCCTGAGGTTGAGCTGCGTCCGTCCACAGTGACTCCGCCTGGCATTGCGGCCTCAGACCCGGCTCCGTTCAGCCTGAGCCGCAGGAGTCACAGCTCTGAGCCCTTCCCACCTGGAGGCACAGCCCCTCGTCTGCCCTCCCTCCTGGCTCCACCCAGCTGCCCTCCCTGCCCCAATCCATTGATCACCCATCAAACACCGAAAGCGGAGGGTACCAGGTTATCTAATCCACCCGCTAGAGAGGGAATACGGGGAGTTCAGACCGTGAGGGGCCCATCTAAAACCCAGTCATATTCTGAGGTGCCCCAAGTCAGGGAGCGAGGTGCGGGGAGGGACCGCGGACGAGGAGGGGCCGTGGATGGGGAGGAATGCCCACTGTCGTGTCTGGCCGCCTACTCTGTGCAGGCCCAGGGCTAGGACATCACAGGCCATAGCGCTGCTGGGTTTAATGTCACCGCAGCCACAAAAAGGCACTGAGGGGCCCTGCAGCCGGCACCTGCCCTCTGGTTCCTTCCTCCCCTGTTCCTCTGTGGGATCCGTCCACCTGGGGCGCTGAGAGGACCGGGAGCCTGTCCCCGCCACCACCCCCCTTCCCGCGTCCCCGCCTGGCACTGTGCCAGGGCATCAGGTGCTCCGGGCACAAGCCCAACAGGGGAGCGAGCAGCTCAGACGCCCGTCCCCACCTGCCAGGGCACAGCCGGCTGGACCCCCTCCGGACCCCTCGGAGGTTCCCGTGGAGGAAGCTGAGCCGGCCATGCACAGAGCCTCCTGTGCGCCTGCGGACAGACAGACAGACAGACAGACAGCCTCAGCTGGGACTCCCAGCTCCGACCCTTTCACACAGGCCCCAGGGGCCTCAGGTTTGGGCTCAGACTTGCTCCGCTGCCCTATGTGGTGCGTTCTACACCTCAGCTGGCTCCTGTGAGCTCTGCCCGCCTCACACCTGAGACCATGAAACCATGAGGACAGAGGCTGTACCTGCTCTTTGGCACATGCGTCCCCTCCGTCCCAGCACCCAGACCCGTGGACAGGACATGGCCGGGAGGTTGGGGGGCGTGGGCCCCTCGTTTAAAGTTCAGAATCCCTGCCCTGACCCCCAATGATCTGATGTGGGGAGTCCCAGGCCGCACAGGTGGGCCCTGTGTTTGTGGGCACCCTGCTGTTGTCCCCCCACCCCTTCCCTGCATGACAGGGTTGATTAACTCAGTGTTGCTGAGTCACCCTCCCTGATGCAACCCCCAAGACTCACTTCCAGGATGTTTTTGGCTTTTTGACAACCTCTTCCTGTTTTGGAAGCTAAAAGGTGGCATTTAAATTGCAGAGAGATTTTGTGTTTTAAAAAGAAAGAGTCCACTGACTGGGGAGAGGACGGGAGTCTTGCTGGCAGAGGCAGCCTGTGAACTGCCCCTTCATGTAGACTAAGCATTCCTGAAACTGGCTCCCCTGTCCCAGGGTTTCTCATGTGTCAGAAACTCCAAGTTGCCCACACTTGTCAATCATGATGCCTTCAAATGAACCCAGAAGACAGTCCAAGAATCTTCTTTCCCTTCAGTCTCTGAAGGGAATTCACCAGCAATAGTTTCTTTCATTCAAAATGCCCAACTCTGGCTTAATGCTAAGAATAAGCTAAAAGATTTTATATAGATATACTAGAGGCCCAGTGCACAAAAATTTGTGCACTCGGGCGGGGGGGGGGGTCCCCCAGCCCGGCCTGTGCCCTCTCGCAGTCTGGGACCCCTCGGGAGATAACGACCTGCTGGGTTAGGCCTGCTCCCGGGTGGGAGAGGGCAGGCCCAATCCCTAGGTGCAGCCCCTGCTCAGGCTCAGAGCAGGGCCAATTGGGGGAGTTGGGGCGGCACCCCCGTCATGCACAGAGCAAGGGCGGATCAGGAGGTTGCGATGCCAACCCTCAGTCACGCTCAGGGTAGGGGACGATTTGGGGGGGTTGGGGGCCCCACCCCCCTAATCACCACTCCAGGG
>NW_005871379.1:789113-889887 GCF_000147115.1 Myotis lucifugus
TTTTTTTTTCTGGGCCAGCTTTAGCTCTGAGGCCTCGCTGCTGAAACCATCGATACAATTTTGCGGCCCGAGCCTGGCTGAATGAAAGCGGGTTTCTGGTGTTTTGTTTAGCTTCTTATTTGCAACATAGTACATAGTTGTTTAGAGGCCGGCAACTTAGGCGGGGAAAGTTGGAGTCCACAGTCACTGGAGCAAGCAAGCCTCCCTGCTGGCTTCAGTGCATGGCTGCCGGCCGCCATCTTGGCTGACAGTTAATTTGCATAAGGATATGCTGATTAGCCAATGGGAAGGGTAGCGGTCGTACGCTAATTACCATGTTTCTCTTTTATTAGTGTAGACTAGAGGCCCGGTGCATGAAAATTCATGCACTGGAGGGGGGGTCCCTCAGCCCGGCATGCCCCCTCTCACAGTTCGGGAGCCCTCAGGGTCGGGAGGTGACCCGGCAATCAGGGGAAGGCGATGCCCCATCACACCTCTGCTGCTGCCACTGGCAGCAGTGCAAGCCTCAGCCGGCCCTGGTTACCTGAGCCTCGGCGGCTGCCATCTGAGGCTTGCCTGTGACTCTGGCCAGCACTGGGCAGCTGGAGGGCTGAGAGGACTGGGGGTCTCTGGAGGCAAGCACATGGAGTGGCCAGGCCTGCCTGGGGGCGGGCCCAGCCTTGCCACACACCTGCCATCCCAGCAGGGCTGAGGGAACTGGGTATCGCCATCTTGTGGCTATGGGTGCCGCCATATTTGAGGGCATGGCAGTCAATTAGCATATTCCCTCCTTATTGGCTGTGGGCACCACCATCTTTGAGGGCAGGGCACTCAATTGGCATATTCCCTCCTTATTGGGTGTAGGCTCCACCATCTTTGCGATGGTGTGAGGGTCAATTAGCATATTACCGTGTTATTAGATAGGATATAAAAGATGGAACTTAGGAATTAAAGATTCTACAGAAAAATGACTTCACAGTGGGGAATGATATAGTTTCATGTCCCTTCAGACAAGGCTGCAGGGGCCTAAGAGAGGGTTAAAGTCCCCTGCACCGCCCCGCCTCCCGTCCAGCAGGAGCAGAGCTGGGGAGGGCATGGGCACAAGGAAAGGGGGACCCTGTGGTCCCAGTAAACCAGGGGACACACAGTCTCCTGGAACTCTCTCTGGGAAACACCACAAGTAACTGTGAATGGACCTGCATCATTATTCAAGTGTTAAAGTCCATGAACTCTGTTAGCTAAAAGCCATTAGGGGCGGGCAGAGGTGCCACAGTGCCTGGTGGGGCAGCAGGAAACAGCCCCTCTCAGTGGAAACTGGTCAACTGGTCAACCTGGAGTCACTGTGGAGCAGAGAGGAGCCATTCTCCCAGGGGTGGGGGGTGGGGTAGGGGGAGAGGGGGCGGGCTGCAGGTGACTCCTTGAGACCAGGGCTCTCCTAAGGCCACTGAGGTCTCACATCCCACCAAGGAGAATGGGTGCTGAAGTCTAATTCTGGTGACAAGGGTTTGGGTCCAAGTAAATACAATGAAAGCAGATTGTGAAGCCAGCTGTGCCCCTTAATTCCATCACAGCACATCAGATGATTAAGTGTACAAGGGAAGGGCCGCCAGTGCTCTGCGTGAAACCCAGAGAAAGGACCCCATCAGTAAGGATCCGCTATCGGACTCTCCCCACAACAAGAGGACTGCAGTGTAGACACTGTCACTCAGCCCCCACACGGACTGTCCATGGCTGCAGCAGAATAGCATGAAGCCTGCCAATTCTAGCAAAGGTCAAAGGGAAGCTCAAATAAGGATACACTATGGATACTTTAAAAACAATTTAGGGTTTTTAGTTTGTAGATAATTAATACTTTAGAAGCCAAGAAACCACAGCCCATGGGTCCATGTGGCCACTGCCTCTTTATAAACCAAGTTTTATAGAAACAGCCATGCTCAAATGTTTACATACTGTCTGTAGCTGCTTTTGTGTTACAATGGCAGAGTTGAGTCACTGTGACAGAGACCATGGGCCTGCAAACCCAGAAGTACCAACTATGTGGCCCTTTCCTGAAGGGTCTGTTGAACCCTGGAGGGGGGTCAAGGTGCTTCACTGAAGGGGACGGTGCTGCTGGTTTGTGATGACTGTGCTTCCATGGCAACGGGAGGATGTGGTGTGTGTTTTTCAAGGTATGACAGGGTTCAAGCCAATTTTCTTTTCCCTTCTCCTTACCTGATATGAAGGCTACATCAAACCTCGATTCTCAAATATCTCCTATCTTGAACAATTCTGCTTTCAACTAAGTTGTTTCTGGAAAAATGTCTTGGTTGTCAAACAAAACTTTGCCTCTGGACCCAACAACCCTTTTATGCTGACACCTGTATGATCAGTCCGTCAGACGACAAAGGAGAGAGTGTTCGAGTATGAGTCAGTTTACTGCTAAACCTAGAGCTCACATCACAGGAAACTGTGCTGTGAATATTTTCGTGTTTTTTGCTTTTGTTGCGGATTATTATTAAACACATACAGTAAGTCAGAAAGTTAGTGATAGCAGCAAAGTGAAAAGGAAAGTTGTGAGAACGATAAAGCTTAAAAACCAAATAATTGCAAAGTATAATAAAGGTGTTTGCGTGTCTGATCTGCCTACCCAGTATGGCAGAAATTGACCATTAACACAATTTTAAAACATAAAGAGGCCATTAAGAGCACTGATGTTGCTAAGGGTGTGAAAATGCTTACAAAGCAACATCACTGGCAAGTGAAGAGGTAGAAACATTGTTGTTGATTTGGATAAACAAAATGCAGTTAGCAGGTGATAGCATTTTGGAGGCAATGATATGTGAAAAGTAGAAGATGCTGCATACTGGCCTCCTGAAAGACACGCTGGGATGAACACTGAAAGGGATTCATTTAAGCCCAGTAGGAAGTGGTTTGATAAATGTAAGAAAAGAGGCGGCATTCATAGTGTAGTGAGGCAGGGGAGGCTGCCAGTCCTACCAAAGTAGCTGCTGATAATTTCATGACAACATTTCAAGAAAATAGAGAGGCTGAAGGATTTGTTCCCCAACAAGTGTTCAGTTGTGATGAGACAGGCCTCTTCTGGAAGCAAATGCCAACGAGGACCTACATCACCCGGGAGAAGTCATTGCCAGGACACAAGCCAGTGAGGGGCAGGCTGATGTTACTGTTGTGTGGAATGCAAGTGGGGACTTCATAATGAAGCCTCTACTCGTCTACCATTCTGGAAACTTACGAGTTTTTGAGAAAATAATGTCATGAGAAACAAGGAGCATGTGATGTGGAAGGTGTAGAGCAAAGCTTGGGTAACCAGGAAATTTTTTATTGAGTGGATTCACGAAGTGTTTGCCCAGGCATGAAGAAATACCTCCAGGAAGAACAGTCGCCACTCAGAGCACTTGGGATGGACAAGGCTCCTGCCCACCCCCCGGGCTTGGAGACCGAGTTGGCGGAGGAGTACAGCTTCATCACTGTCAGGTTCTTGCCACCTAACGCCACTCCTCTCTTCCAGCCCATGGACCAGCAGGTCATTTCTAACTTTAAGAAACTCTACACAGAGACACTATTTCACAGGTATTTTGAAGTGACCTCTGATCCTAATTTAACCCTCAGAGAGAGTTCTGGAAGGATCATTTTACTTATTTATCTTAAGTATATTTTGATTTCAGAGAGGAAAGGAGAAGGAGAGAGAGACAGAAACATTGATGATGAGAATCATTGATTGGCTGCCTCCTGCATGCCCCCTACTGGGGATTGAGCCCACAACCTGTGCATGTGCCCTGACCAGGAATTGAACCTGGGACCCTTCAGTCCCCAGGCCGATGCTCTATCCACTGAGCAAAACTGGCGAGGGTTGGGAGGAACATTTGAATATCCTCACTGGCTTGAGTCTCATAGACAAAGCATGAGGGGAAGTGTTTTCCAGGACCATGCAATCAGCCTGGAAGAAACTGTGGCCTGAGTGTGTTGCTGAAAGAGACTTTGAGGATGAGCCGGTGTCTGATATGAAGGCTATTGTGTCTCTGAGCAAGTCCGTGGGCTTGGAGGTGGATGATGATGATGGGGAGGAGTTGTTGGAGGACCTCACCACTCAGCTAACCACCGAGGAACTCCAAGACCTTCAGAGGGAGCAGCAAGAAACGGCAGCAGAGGAGCTCTCTTCAGAGGAGAAGGGCAGGGAGGATATTCCCACTTCACTAATCAAGGAAATGCTTGGGAAATGGGGAGAAATGCAAAGTTTTATTGAGAAATATCACTCCGACAAAGAAGCAGCAAACCGCGTGATTATCTTGTTCAATGACAGTGCAGTGTTTCACTTCAGGCAAGTGTCAAACACAGTAAAAAACAAGCGTCATTGGACAGGCTTTTAGTGATTCAGGGGCCCAGTGAGTCTGAAGCAAGTTCTAGTGGAGCAAAGAGACGAAAGAGAAGACCCCAGAAGAACAGCTACCTGACGTTTTTATGGAAGGGACTCCCCTTCCAAACAATGACACCCCTTCGTCACTCTTTTCCACATTGAGTCATCAGTAGACCTCAACATTAAAGGTAAGTTCTAGCGATATGTGAATTTTCATTTCTGACTTTACATTTCATTTCCTTTTTGTCAAATTTTCATGTCATTTTTGTTTTTAAAATGTTTATTCATAGGATAAACAGTACCTTAGACATGTACTGTATATAAGAAAGGTTAAAACTGAATAATTTGAGGTCTGGATGGATTAATTCAATTTACATTATTTCTAATAGGGGGAAAGTGATTTGGTTTCTGTACAAATTGCTTCTCAAATAGGCTTCCAGAACAAATTAAGTTCCAGTTTCTACTGTACACACTTTGAAGCAAGAGGAATTTTTAAAAATCCTCACCTGAGGGTATGTTTGTTGATTTGAGAGAGAGAGAGGGAGAGAGAGAGAGAGAGAGAGAGAGAGAGAGAGAGAGAGAGAGACATCGATGTGAGACAGAAACATTGATCAGTTGCCCTTCCATACGCGCCCTGACCAGGGATGGAACCCGAAACCTTTTTGGTTCACAGGACAATGCTTTCACCAACTGAACCACCAGCCAGGGCAAGAGCAAGAGGAATTTTTTTTAAATAGTAGAAACTTGATAGTCAACTGACAGCTTTGGTTTAGAATCTCCCCTCAACTAAATGGCACTCAGTGACCTGAAATGACTCCTGATTCAGCATCCGTTCACTTTAGGAATCGGCACCCAGACACTCCTGGAACGTGTCTTTACAACCGTAATGACATCGTTTAAGGGACTAGGAGGAACATGACTATGGCTACTTTAGCTAAAAAGGAGCCTGTGTTAGAATGTGCGAGCAGTGACACTGCGGATATTGATGTGGACAGATCACAAGAATTCTTGTATTTTCCTATTACACATTATTTTACAAAGTATCATACTTTAAAAAGATATTAGCTTGTAAGAACATGTAATAAATAACTTCAAAATGCAATGGGTATTTAATTTTAAGGAGTGCCTTTAACATTTATATAAAACATTTTTGTACTCATTCAGTAGAAACTTATCTGGCCACTGAGTAAAGACAGCAATAAGACTACTGGTCTGCAGTGTGTTAAGTCCACGTGGAAAAGCACATTACCTTCTCCGATCTTTTTAATATATTTTCTTTCTCAGCCTACGAACTCTGAAAAGGAAACAAATGATGATATATTAATCTGAGGGTTCGCAAGTCTTTGCCACACGCCTGCAAGTTCACTGTAATGAAGCTGGTGGACAGGGTTTAGAACCCTGTCAGGACCGCCACCGTAAGAACGTCTGAGGGCGCCTGCTTCTAACCATGGAGCCAGACCGGCCAGGCGGGGTGGGACGTCCCAGAAGCCCGTGCTTCTTACACGTTAAACTAATTTACGATCAGAATCAGTGAAATTCGAACACACACATTCAAACTGCACAGACACAGCATCTGAACAATAAAACACGAGCAAGCTTTGCAGGTGAGCCAGTAGAGACATAGAAAACTGCCGATACCACACTTGTCTACAGTCTGCCTGGAAGATGACGGTGGTCACGGGACACCAATGCAGTACAGCCTTGCAAGTCAGTATTTCCACCTGCCCACGAGGCTTCCCCAACGCTCTTTTACAGAAATAAAAACCCAGAGCTCAGGGAGCCCCACAGAGGTCGGGATCGAAGTTTCCGGTGCCAGCTCTGCACACTGTACCCGAGGGGGTGCCAGGCTCTAGCTGCTCACTCGTGGGCCTCACATGGTGCCTGTTGGCAGGTACCCTCCCGCTGGCGCCTGAGTTCATGGTTTCCGTGGATGCATTGACCTTCCCCAATGGGGAGGCCCTGGGGTGAACACGACATGTGGCACCAGGACCAAGAGTCTCCACGAAACAAAGAAGTTCCTCACCGAGACCACAGAGGTGCGCGCCCATGCGCCCCGTGGCCTCGGCCCCGGATCCTTGCAGGAGCCTCCTGGAAGGAGCCTCGCCCCAGATGCTCACAGTTCCTCCCAGAAGAACTGCCTTAGGGGCTGTGCTCCTCCACCGCTGGCGGCTGCTCCTGGGGCCAGACAGTTTGAAGAGGACCCTTGGAGGCCAGAGCGCAACACTAACCAGACCAGGA
This sequence comes from Myotis lucifugus, assembly GCF_000147115.1. Lineage (NCBI taxonomy): Eukaryota > Metazoa > Chordata > Mammalia > Chiroptera > Vespertilionidae > Myotis > Myotis lucifugus. Next base: position 795,685 of record NW_005871379.1, read on the forward strand.
GCCATCATATCAAAGCGCCAACAACAAACTGAACTTGGCTAAGTTAACAGTAAGGGGCTCACAGGTCACAAACTCTGTAAGGAATCTGACTTAACGCGAACAGCACTCAGCAACTTTAGACTCACGGCTGGTGACATTTCTTTTTGTTCGTTAGTTAAGTGTCGAGGTCCTGCCTCAATTTCCACCGAGTTACCTACCAGCAAGCAGTTGGGTGTTCCACCCTCTGTAACTTAGCAGGGAACAGAGAAAACATGTGGGAGGGCAGTCAAGGCTTTGCACCAAGATCACTTCCCCCTCCCCTGGAGCAAACAGGAGACCACCTCCCAGCTCCCATCAAGTTCACTGACTGGTTCTGCTCAGCACGGGCCCAGCAGAGGGAAGCCCAAGGGCCAGTGCCCAGTCTCTCTTCTTGAGGGGCAGCTGGCAACACAGGGAGCCACCAGCTCAGGTGACGCTGTTAGTCTGCAGCCTTGGGTGACTGTGGAGCCGGGCCTTCTACAGATCCGTGCGGAACGGCACCCTAACTTTTGTAAGTTAGTCCTATATTTAATTTCTAGAATGAGAATTTTAAAAGAAAAAATGAACGACAGAGATTACCGGCTTCTAGCCTGTTGACAGAGAACAGATAGAAAATAACCCGTATGATGGTGCAGAAGCAATGGATCTCATTAGTAATCAGTTTAATAGCATGTAAATAATTATCCCTGACCACTGTATAACCCCTGCATTTCTAGAAACATCCAAAAATGCAAGACAGGTTCTCTTACCACACTTCATTCATGTATAGCATTTGGCATACAGAGTTAGAAATCATCTCTTTTCCAACCCCGCTAAAATCCTGATCGTGTGTGTGTCTGACCCAGATTTCAACAACTGGCTGCAGGGGGCTGTTTAAGTGGCCCTGATGCCTCCACAAACATTCCCAGTGTTCATGCTGATTCCCAGGGGCTGTTCTGCATCCTGACCTCTGGTCCAGGGCCATGTGGGCGGTTTTGTAGCTGCAAGCCCAAACTCATGTCTTGGGCTAAAGAACAGCTATAGCTGTTGCTAGGGAAAGGGGTGGGACCTTCCTTCCTTCCATTGTACCCCTTCCTTCTCTCACAGCCCCACCCTCCAGCCTGCATTAGAGGCCTTCACTCCTCCCACAGTGCGGGCACTCCTTTCCTCTCATACCTCCCTACAACATGAAGCAATGCTGCTTGCCCTTGTTTTCTTTAGGGAAATCTGGTTTTCCCAAACCCAAGATGAGTGGAGATCTCTGAGCTATGAAAGGATGGCTGAGCTGAAGAAGTAAAAATAGGCTCACAAACTCTGGTGGCAGAAGTACAGGAGCATGACAATGGGCCCCAGGGAAGCAACACAACTGCCTCACTCATTTTTAGCAACAATCCAATGGAAGTAAAAAAGAAAAAAGGTGAAATGCATAAAAAGGCAAAAGAAAATAAACTTTCAGCAAATCTATACACACCCATGTGCCTACTTGTACAGGCCAGAGTTCCTGCTTCTGAGTTCAGGCACTGGCAGTGAGTCTAAATTCTGGGCTTTCCCTCATCGGGGCTGGTGGACAAATTCCATCAACTTTAATCCTTTGGGAAACAGCTCCAAAATCATAGGCAAGTCTTGATGAAACTGAAGGCTCCATTTGCTCCCTCCTTCATCTCATGCTGGCAGGGTCACAATGACCACACTGTCTCGCAAATCGAGACCCATGGGCAGGACTCTGCTGCTGTTTGTTTGGGAAAGGAGGCAAGTCTACACTGATTCACTGCATCTTCACTAGTCTCCCGACACCCAAGGTCCTCACCCATCCTAGGTCCTCACTCATCCAAGGTATCACTCAACCAAGGTCCTCACCCATCCAAGGTACTCAGAGTATTCCTGCTGACTGGATAGAAGGCAGTGGGAAGCAAGGATACCAGGTGAAAATGGGCACTAATTGCAGACTCAAACTGGGCTGCCCACCCATGGCCACCACTGACACCACTGTCGTCTGTCCTTTCTCCGTTAAGAGTGCAGTCTGGCTAAAGCAAGATGAAGTTCATAAGCAGGGGAGGTGGGACAGAGGTGGGAGGCACCTAAGAAGGAGAGGAGGAGGAGGGCTGATTTCTATGATCCTTGTTTGCTTTCTTCTCTAGTCACTGGAGGTGGCAGACCAGGGGAGAGGGGACTGAGACAGATGATCAGTCCTGCCTTAGTATCCATCTCCAAGTCAAAGGGCTCAGAGCACTGATGTTCAAAAGCACTCATGCTGGTGCCCAGTCCTCCACCTGGAGCACAGCACAGCCCTCAGAGCACAGCCCACACCCGGCAGCCACCCCGGGTCCTCTGGGTCCATTGTGCCCCGGGCCTGGTTTCTGAGAGAGCAGCCTATGCCAGCTGTGTGGCCTGATCCACACTCGATACTATCAGGAGGGTATGTTTCTGGACCATGCAAAGTGCAGTGGCAATTTCAAGGCAGAGCTCAAGTCTCTGTGTGGGTTCTAGGAGGAGAGAAGCGTGGACACCAGGACAAGACAAGGCAGGAAGGGCGGGGAGGGCAAGGAGGGGCAGCATGCAGGGACAGCAGGAGGCAGAGCACAACTCCTGGATGACACATCTACACCAGCAGGAGATCTCTACCTTGAAATTCTTTAACAACCATTTTTTGGTGCCTACTGTGTGCAGTATTCAAGCAGGTGCCCGGATTCCTGAGGTCTGGGGGCAAGGACTCAGGAGCCTGCTTTACAAGCCCAGCACACAGAAACGTCCTGCTTTGGAAGCAGGGCCTGCCTACCTGACCTCTGCACACCCAGCCAACTGGGATCTCTAGTTAGAAGTATCTGCAAACCAGTCCCCAGGCCAAAGAAACGCTACTGAGAGCTGTGCTGAAAGACATGCTCAGGAGAGCTCTGGGCATCAAAGAGGAGGAGGGGGAGGAGGAGGAGGAGTAGGAGTAATGATGCCAAACAGGACCTTGGCTTTTCTGGTACAAAGACTGCTACTGTGCTTTTTTCCCTAATATTGAAAAAGAACAATTTTCCAAGGAAAGATTGGCCAAAAAAGGGAATTTACAGGCTCTATAAATATCCAAGGTGGAAAAAGCCAAAAGAATGAATAATACCCATGGACACATTATTAAGGGTAATTGAAAGATTTAACTGTTAATACTATAATTACAAGACACATTTCAATATTGGAGATTAAGAACAAGGCCAAGTTCAACTCAGAGCATGGTCTAGAATGAGAAAAACAACCACTCAGAGAGGTAGGCCAAGTTCTCATTCATTATTACCCTGCTTCTTCTTTTTTTAATTGTAACTTTAAAAAATATAGTTTTTATTGATTTTAGAGAGAGAGGAAGAGAGAGAGAGAGAAACATCGATGGATCTGCAAGCCCTCACCCTACTGGGGATGGAGTCTGCAATCCGGGCATGCGCCCTGACCGAAATCGAACTGGTGAGATTTTGGTACACAGGATCACGCTCAACCAACTGAGCCACACCGCCAGGGCACTCTACTTCTGGACAATCTGCAACAGCGAGCATGTCCTGCTGGACAGTCAGGGGGTGTCCCAGTCATGTCCCGTGCTGTGTGCCCCCTCTACCCGTCCACCATGCACCTTTGTAGAAAGGCCCTTTCCTGACGTCTTCACAGGGCACATCTCCAATCCTTCAAATCCCATTTCAAATGCCCCCTTGTCTTACCAGCTACCTCACACATCTTCACTTAGATCAGTGCTTCTCAACCTTCCTAATGCCTCGACCCTTTAATACAGTTCCTCATGTTGTGGTGACCCCCAACCATAAAATTATTTTCGTTGCTACTGCATAACTGTAATTTTGCTACTGTTATGAATCGTAATGTAAATATCTGATATGCAGGATGTATTTAGGTGACCCCTGTGACAGGGTCGTTCAACTCCCAAAGGGGTCGCGACCCACAGGCTGAGGACCTCTGCCTTAGATGAATGCTATGACATACTGCACCGGCTACCTGTCATTACATTTGCATTTATCTACACACTAGAGACCCGATGCATGAAATTTGTGTAAGAGGCTTGGCCCTCGCAGCCCCTCATAGCCTCGGCTGGCCCTTTCTACCCCGGCTTCGTCCGGAAGGTCGTCCAGACAGTCGTTCTGCTGTTCGGTTTACTTAGCTCTTTATTATATAGGATATAATTACAACAGCAGTCAATACTTAGAGCTCACACTTTCAGTGTGTTAATGTGTGCTATGCACTATAAATAGTAGCTAAGTGTCATATGTGTTTTTTCTCATTAAAGCTCATTATAGCTGATGGGGTTATAATTCTGCTGTGCCCGTTTTAAAGATATAGATATTGAGACCCTGAAAGAGACAGTTCTTTCACTTGTCCAAGAGGTTCCTGAGTTAGAAACGGATAGACCTGGATTCTCCTAGCATAAAGGCTCCCTGCAGAAAATGCAAATCAAAAACCAAAACCCCGGAGAATACCAAGTGTTGTCAAGAGTAACTGGAACGCTCATATACTTCTGGTGAGAGTGTAAAATGGTGCGGTCATTTTGGAAAACAGTTTGGTAACTTCGTAAAAACAAACACCAGATGCCCCAGCAATCCCACTCCCAGGTGTCTATACCCATGAGAAATACAAACATATGTTCACCTTAAAAAAACTCATACGCAAATACTCAGCACAGTTTTATCCATAATTGCCCAAATTTAAGGTTCCCTGGTGGTCTAGTGGTTAGGATTCGGCACTCTCTCTCATAATTGCCCAAACTTAGAAACAACCCAGATGTCCATCAACTAATGTATGGATAAACACTCTGGTGCATCCAGCCAATGGAACACAGGCCCACCTCGCTTTATTGCACATCGCAGATACTGAATTTTTAACAAATTGAAGATTTGTGGCAACCCTGCACTGAGAAAGTATATTGGCCACTTTTCCAACAGGCTCATATAATGGTAAGCATTTTTAAATTAATAGTTATATTGATTTTTAGAGAGAGAGAAAGGGAAAGGAAGAGAGAAAGAGAAACATTGGTGTGAAAACAGAACATCGATTGGCTGCCTCCTGCACGCCTCCTGCCGATGAGGATCAAGCCTGAAACCCAGGCAATGTGCCCTGAATGGGAATTGAGCCAGCAACCTTTTGGTGCATGGGATGACACCCACTCAACTGAGCCGCACCAGCCAGGTGCCTACTCTAAATTAAGGTATATATATTGTTTTCTAGACATAAAGACCGAGCCCACAGTACCCCCAAGGTGTGCCTAGAATGAAAAAGAAAAAAATTCTAATAGTGCATCGGCATGGATGAATCTTGGAAGCATTAGGCTGAGTGAAAGCTTGACTCACAAGGCCACATACTGCATGATCTGATGTATAAGACATTCTGGAAAAGGCAAAACTGTTCGGAAAGAAAACAGGAGTGATTGCCTGGGGCTGAGGCTGGGCTGGGGCATTGATGACAAAGACAAAGAGGCAGAGATGCTGCTTGGGTGACGGACACATTCTCTATCTTGACTGTGCTGACAGTTACATGACTGTAAACATTTGTCAAAACTCCAAGGACTGCACATTAAAACGAGTTGACTAAATTATACCTCAACAAACTTAACATTAAAAAGTTACCTGGCCCTAGCTGGTTTGGCTCAGTGGATAGAGGATTGGCCTGCAGACTGAAGGGTCCCGGATTCGATTCCGGTCAAGGGCATATGCCTGGATTGCAGGCTTGATCCCCAGTAGGGGGCATGCAGAAGACAGCTAATCAATGATTCTCTCTCACCATTGATGTTTTTGTATCTCTTTCCCTCTCCCTTTCTGTCTGAAATCAATAATATATATATATATTATATATATATATAAAAGTTATCTGCCTTCGCCTGTGTGCTCAGTGTCAGCCTATGCACCCAAGGTCACGGGTCTGAGTCCTGGTCAAGGGCACATTCCTGGGTTGCAGGTTCAATCTGGGCCCTGGTTGGGGCACGTATGGGAGGCAGCCAATGAATGTGTCTCTCTCACATCAGTGTTTCTCTCTGCCTCTCACTCCCCCTCCTTCCTTCCCTCCATTCCACTCTTTCTAAAAATCAATGGGAAAAATATTCTCAGGTGAGGATTAAAAAAGAAAAAAAAGTTCTCTGAAGATAGGCTCATGGATCGGTAAGCCCACTTAGAAGTTCTCCACACTCTTTCTGACCAAATCTATCCTTTGTGCAAAGTAGTAAGTAGAAGAGTAAACTAATCTGAACTTTATTACTATTCCATTTCCCTACCCATCTTTGGCAGACAAGTTAATGAGGAAAAAATAACCAACAAAAGGTGACAAGCAGGGAAGCTGGGAGCAGAGATGGCCCACAGGCTGAGTGACCAGAGCTCCCAGACAGGCAGGAGCCGCAACAGTCACAAGTCTCTTGATCCTCTGTTTAAAGACCTCAGTGTTACTAGAAGCTGCAGCTGCCTCCTCCTCATCATCATCTGAGGGAAAACACTGCCACGTGCTTAAAAAAGTTAACAAATGTCACAACTTTAAGTAAAACACAACCAAGTATTTTCATTTTAATTAAAAAACAAAGTATTTTGCTATAACACAACAAAATCTTTTCAGCACCAGTGCCGTCCCTGGCAGCTGCATCCTTGTTGCCAGATTACCAAAAAAAAAAAAAAAAAAAGGGGGTGGGGGTGGGGGAGGGAGGGGAGTTTAAAAAGCATATCTGGCCTGGCCAGTGTAGCTCAGGGTTTGAGGGTCAACCCATGAACCAGGAGGTCACCGTTCCATTCCCAGTCAGGGCACATGCCTGTGTTTCGGGCTTGATCCCCAATAGGGAGTGTGCAGGATGATGTTTCTCTCTCATCACTGATGTTTCTCTCTCTCTCTTTCTCCTCTTCCTTCCTTTCCTGAAATCAATGAAAAAAATACTGTGGGTGTTTTTTTGGCTTAGTGGCTAGAGCATGGGCCCTTGCACCAAGAGGGCACATGCTGGAGTTTCGGGCTCCATCCCCAGCAGGAGGCATGCAGGCAATGGATGTTTCTCTGTCATCGATGTTTCTATCTCTCCCTCCCTCTCTCTCTAAAATCAATAAATACACATTGAAAAATATTTTAAAAATAAATAATTACCCTAAAGAATTTTTTAAAAAAGCATATCTGACCTTAGGTCCAACCACCTGCATGCCAGACCCCAAACTCCTTTCTGTCCCAAGAAGAGGGACTGGCACGGCCGCGGCAGCAGCAGTGGGGGAGGCCTAAGGAGTGAGGGGAAGGTCCAATGCTGTCAGGCTCGGAGCTGCAGGAGGCACGGACCACCCCTGTCTGACTCTCCATGCCCACTGCCCACGGCAGGGCCTGGCCAGGGAACATACTGGAAGGTGTTCCATATTTCTGGAGGGCAATCTGCCCGATACAACACAACTGCACGTCTACACCCTTGGACAAGGGATAGACAGTCTCTGGATTAACCTGGTTATGAGTTTAGCCGAGTGCTCAATGAGAAGGAGCAAAGACAGACCCTCACACTTGCTCATTTCCTACAGGAGAGTCTCAGGTGTGCTGACAAGAAAAGAAGCACTCAGATAAAATGACCAAGACTTCAGCATTGAGCAAAACATTTTTAACACGTGAATTTCCTATTTGTGTTAAAACAGGGCCATCTTCTCGGATGCCTCCTGTTTGCTTGATCTCTATGGCCGGGAAGGGAGGTGCCCCCTGGGAGCTGTACCCCTTCTGGAGGCTGAAAGGTCCACTTCCACACCTTTTCCACAAGGGGCGCCACCGTTCAGGGGGAGCTCCTAAGTCCTACAAAAGCAGGGTGTGCTGTGACCTAGACTTGCGGTGGACCCCTGAGACAATCCCTTTCAGCACAGATACCTTTGCAGACATTTCTATGTCACTGATGAGTGAGAATGGAAGCTGACCCTTCTGCGGGGCATCAGCTCAGTAAATAAGTCTCTTTCTTTTCTTTTCTTTTTTAAAATATATTTTATTTATTTTTTACAGAGAGGAAGGAAGAGGGATAGAGAGTTAGAAACATCCATGAGAGAGAAACATTGATCAGGTGCTTCCTGCACACCCCCTACTGGGGATGTGCCTGCAACCAAGGTACATGCCCTTGACCAGAATCGAACCTGGTATCCTTCAGTCCGCAGGCCGACGCTCTATCCACTGAGCCAAACCAGTTACGGCATAAGTCTCTTTCTTACCTGTGAACCGTAGAAATACATTTTCCCACAATAATGTGAGAAAGATTACTGATGTCATTAGAGTATTTTGCCTCTAAGGACTTATTTGAGAAGTATTTTTAAATTGCTTCAAATCATCATTTGAAATAAAGCGATTATGACTTTATTATTTTTAAAATATAAAAGTAACATGTAGAGTGTTGTAAAAAGTTTGAATGACTAGAAATAAGGAAAAAGTGACAGCCACCTCCCTCCCCTCTAGTTTGGTAGTCCCTCGCCCTATCTTGTTCTATGCAAATGCGAACAAATACATTCCACAGTGAATCTCAAACGAAGACCTTTGATTTGAAAGTTGCAAACTGCGGAAGTGTAGAAGCAGGAGGCAGAAGGCCTCTCTAATCCTGCTGCACCAGTCCCAACTCCCGCTCCTCCGGGCAGCCTTGGGAACAGTTCACATAAACCCACCCATGAAGGTGCATGAATGCCGCTCTTCATGGACCAAAGTGGAGTCACAGTACGCATCCTATCCACTACTTCCCTTTTTTATACAGTAATATACATTGGAAGTGTTTCTGTATCAATGCACAGGCCTTCACCTCATTAAAACAAAATAGCTATGACTGCCCTGGCGCGGAGGCTCAGTTAGTTGGAGCGTCTTCCCATACACCAAAAGGTTTCGGGTTCACCTCCCAGTCAGGGCATACAGCTAGGTTGTGGGTTTGCTTCCTGGTCAGGGCACATACCTAGGTTGCAGGTTTGATCCTTGGTCGGACTCGTCGGGGAGGAAACCATCAATGTTTCTCTCTCACATCAATGTTTTTCTCTCCCTTCCTCTCTCTAAGATTAATTTTTAAAAAAGCAGCTGTGACTTCACTTTAGGAAATATTGAATATACATCTTTCCCTCCTACCAAGAACAACGAAACCCCTGAACATTATTATTAAAACCACCAAATCCTAAGAAGTCTGGGCTTGGATATGTACTGGGGGCAGGGCAGATGGACACAACGAAGTGCCCCACCCCTTCTGCCCATGATGTCAGAGGATGATGTTTCCGGCTCCATCCCCAGTAGGAGGCATGCAGGCAATGGATGTTTCTCTGTCATAGATGTTTCTATCTCTCCCTTCCTCCATAGAGACACCAAATTCCACTCTCATGAGGGTGAAACTTCCTACATCAGAGTTTATCCAGAGAGAAGCACCAGCTATGGCTACTCACAGTCTCGGTCTGGGTCAAGAGGCCGTGACTCCCCATACCAAAGCAGTGGTTCCCCACACTACGTCTCTCCCTTCAGGCCCTACTGAAACAGGTGATGGGGATTTTTTTCTTTATTTTTTTAGGCGAACTGAGCTGCATTGTGCTCAGAATTTACATTCCAGATTGATGATTTAGTGTCTTAGAAAATTTTTTTTAAAGGAAATAAAATTACATAATTTCTACCAGGGCCATATTAGCAGTGAAACATTTTCAACTGCAGAAATTGTGGTTTTGGTTCAGAAACAAGTTGTATATTTTTCACCCCTGATTATGGGGGGAAAAAAATCAGTGCTATGTGTTTGTGGGTTGCTCTGCTATGGAGATCAGCAGTTACTGTGACTAAATGGACCCATTTTGTTTAGAAATATATTTTAAATGTTTCATAAAACATTTAATCACTTCTTTCTTTGTGCAATTCTGTGATTCCTTTTTGTTTAATATCAAGTACATATATCACTTTAAAAATGATTAACAAAAACAAATTTTACATGACTTATTTATAAAACAGAAAAGGAACTAATAAAATGAACCCAGACTCAGATCTTTGCACTAGTAATAAATTACATTAAGTGAGATACATCTGAACTGAACTAGGTTTATCAGAAAAGTCAGTGAAATTTCGGGTACAAATGACCTTTCAGGACATGTGACCTTGTCAGAGCATTTCATGCATAGTCCCTCATCTGCCCCTCAGACAGACAAGGCAACAACTCAGATACACACTTCCATCTTCTTTAAGATCTCAAGGTCCATCCTATCTAATAGAAGAGAAACATGCAAATTGACCCTTCCCATTGGCTAATCAGCAGGATATGCAAATTAACTGCCAACCAAGATGGCTGCTGGCTGCCAGGCAGCTGAAGCAAACAGGAGGCTTTCTTGCTCCAGTGATGGAGGAAGCTAAGGTTCCCGGCCTGCGGCAGCCTAGCTCTGAGTTCCAGATGCAACAAAGTTGCAATTATAGAACCTAAACAAGCCTCAGATAGCTGCTTTCAGCTGGCAGCGGGCTCAGAGCTTAGAGCAGCAGGGATGGCAACAGTGTTTCAATTATAGAACCTAAACAAAGCCCAGATATCTGCTTTCAGCAGCCGAGGCCTCAAGCTGGAGCCGGCCTCAGAGCTAAAGCCAGCTCTCAGCTCCAGTGACAGTCATAGAAAGTAAATCCCAGAATAAAAAAAAAAGAAAAAAAGAGGAAAGGCTGGGAGCTTCAGTCACCCGCCAGCCTGAAAACAGCCCTCAGCCCCTCACCCAGACTGGCCAGGCACCCCAGTGGGGACTCCCACTCTGAAGGGGTTGTGGGCAGCCTAAAAACAGCCATCAGCCCTTCATTCAGGCTGGCCAGGCACCCAAGCGGGACCCCCAACCTGATCTGGGACACCCTTCAGGGCAAACCAGCCGGCTTTCACCCGTGCACCAGGCCTCTATACTATACTAAAGGCAGGGCAGGACAGCGTGAGCTGCCAACCGGGCCCCATGTGCAGCCCTGGGCAGTGGGGCATAAGCCACGCCCCCAGCCGGGACCCCTGTGTGCCACCTGAGCCCCAAGCCAGGACCCCTGTGCTGCCTGAGCCCAGCACTGCTAAGCCCCGCCCCCAGCCGGGACCCTATGACTATTGGAGAGCAGGAAAGTGCTGCTGGGCCCTGGGTTGCTGTGGTGATCTGGCCATTGGTAAGTAGAAAAGTGCGGCCTGTAGGCAGCCCAAAGCTGTGCCTGATCCGGGAGCAGGAAAGCCCAGCCTGTGGGTAGCCCCCAGCTGGGCCTGCTTCCCGATTGCCATGGGGATCCGAGAGCAGGAGAGCAAGTCTGGTCTGCAGGCAGCTCCAAGCTGGGCCTGCTCCCCAGTTGCCATGGAGACCTGGAAGCGGGAAAGCCCGGCCTGTGGGCAGCCCCCAGCTGGGCCTGCTCCCCTGTCGCCATGGCGATCCTGGAGCAGGAAAGCCCGGCTTGCAAGCAGCACCCCCATCCTGACCATAGCTCAAGGGAGAGTACAACATGCAGTGGAGGCCAGGAGCCTGAGAGATCAACACAGAGGGGCTCCTGCTCCAAGCCTCCATGGTGTGGCTGGGGGGCAGGTCCCCATCAGACACACACACACACACACACACACACACACACACGACGCCTGCTCTGAGCCTCTGCTGCCAGACTCTGGCCATTAGTAGGACATCCGCTGAGGGCTCCCAGACTGTGAGAGGGGCAGGCTGGGATGACAGAACCCCCACCCCCCAGTGCATGAATTTCGTGCACCGGGCCTCTAGTCCTACATAATAAAAATCTAATGATGCACACTGACTACCTGGGGGCAGAAGCTCAATTCAGGAGCTTCCCCATGGTGGTTAATGTGCTCCCACAGGGGGATCACTGCTCACCCAGAAACCAGCCTCACAGCTGGTGAGCACAGCAGTGGTAGTGGGAGCCTCTCTCGCCTCCATGGCAGTGCTAAGGATGTCCGACTGCCGACTTCTCCCAAGGGCTCCTGGACTGCAAGAGGGTGCAGGCTGGGCTGAGGGGACACCCCCCCCAGTGCATGAATTTTGTGCACTGGGCCTCTAGTACATTATATTCTTCCTGCAACTTATTTATTTTAAAATGACACTGTAGAACTTAGCCCACAATATACATAAAACAATGAAACACAAAAGGGGCCAAAACTGTAAAGATGGGTTCAAATTCTGTAAATTTATGGTCAAAATTGACATCTTTCAAAGGAATAGTAATCAATTTTTATTTTCAACAAGTGTATTTTAGTATAGCACTTCTAAAACTAAGCTTTAAAAGTAATTAGAAATTACCCCAAACATGTCAGCTTAGGTCAAATTCAATCCACTGCCCTACAAGCCCCTACTGGTGGGCAGTTAGCAGTATCTCACGGGCATCCCAGTGGTTTTCCACATACGAAAGTTCCCTTCTCCCTTAACACCTAATACACATGAATTTATTTAAACTCTCCCTAAAGTAATATGTATTATCAACCTGGACTCTTGGAGTACAAACTCCTTCTGACTATTATCTTGTGTTTAAGGTGAGACTGCATTTTATTTATTCTAAGGTCCCAAGGAGAGGAGAGTTCAGAGCCAGAATGTAATAGAGAAAATATTGGCTGAAAAATCCCAAAATCTGGCAAAAGACATAAGCTACAGATTTAATAAGCTACACAAACCCCAACTAGGATAAACCCAAGAAATCCATGCCGAGATACAGCTATTTTACTCCCAGTTCAGATGAAAGAACACCACTTTTCTTGAATCACGAGTTAGATGTCTACCGGGATAAGCTAAGCAAAACCCACCAACCCCTTCAGAGCTTACCTGCTTTCAGTGTCCTGACCAAAGTGTACATCAGCACCATGGACAGAACCCATTCTCCTTGACCAGCCACATCTCAAAGGGAGACCTCATCTGTATCTCCTAGGGCTGAAAGCAAGCCTGCCCTTTGTTCCAGAGGCTGGCACGCTCTTCCAAAACTGTTCCCTACACACCAGGGAACAAGGACAGACAGTGCCCCGTGCAAGACAAGCAGAACCATGGGGGAGCCCCAAAGAACTGTCTCCCATCAAGGCAACAGGTAACTTTCACTTTCAGGAAATTGTGTTATGAACGAGCACCCTCTCCAATAGGAAGTTTCTTCTATACAAATCAACTAAGGACGGAGAACCTGATTTGATAAAGGATGTGGCATAGTTATTCCTTGCTGTTATCACTAACATAGTGACAGTACACTTTCCTGGCTATCTGACAGCTTCTGCAGTCAGGAGCAGGGCATGGCGTAAGTGGTCCCTCTGATTTGGGGCTCACAAGACCAGGGTTTCGGCTGAGACTGCGGTCTCCCCTGAGTGTCTAGGAGGAAAGGAGATGCTTCCAATCTCACTCCGGTTGTGGGCAGAATTCGGTTTCCTGCAGGTGTAGGACTGAGGGTGGATCTCCTGTGGCTGCGGCTGCAGGCGTCCTCAGCTCCGAGAGGCCACAGGGAGCTTCTTGACCCGTGGGCCTCCCCAGCGTGGCCACTTGCTGCTGCAGAGCCCACAGAGCAGAGGGCCAGCAACTCCAGCAGAATGGGCGCTGCAGTCTGTGTGAGGGAACCCATCATTGTGTTGTTGCCACCACGGTGGACATGTGCTCTCCTGTGTCCTCAGATGTGTTCCTGGATGGGGCTGGATGGGATCAGAATCAGTGGGGTGGGTGCCAGGGTGTCCTACCAGGAGCCACCATTTGGGGTTGAGTGACAGTGTGTGTGTGAGTAGGGTGTGGGCACGAATTGCCTGTGGACTTAGAAACTTGAGAGAAGTAGCCGCTGAATTGTCATTTGAATGATCTGACTGGGTGTGTCTCTGTCCCACAGCCTGACCATTCCCTGACCCAAGGCCCTGAAGGTCAGCAAGTGGAGCAGGGTCCCAGGACAGGAAGCACTTACTGGGCTTTTCCCCAAAGGCCTCGGCTGGGAGTCCAGCATCACCGTCTATGGACCACCAGGGAGGAGGCGCGATCTCCTGAGAGCTGGGGCTGCATCTGTGATTCTTGGGGGCAGGAGTCCTGCAGCTGTGGGTGCGGGTTTGCGTTTCCTCCAGCTCCCACTCTAGCACCCAAAATAGCCGTCCCTGACCAGGCCCCTCATGGACTTCCACCCTCTGCCCTGTGCACAGGTGCAGGCCCAGGCTCATGCAGCCCAGCCCAGGGCCCTGGGGCCACCCCAGGGAAGTTCCCGTACCCTTGGTGGGCAATGGGTGAGAACCTGCACGGCAGGTGTGACTACTCAGTCACATAGGACAATCTCCTCGCACCCGAGAGAGAAGAAATGAGACTTAACTGGCTCCTTCCTGCCATATTCCTATGGATCAAACTTTGCCCCCTCTATCCTCAGGCCAGGGAAAAATGTGGGTATTTTGCTTTGAGGAAAATGACCATAGAGTACAGCAGGCCACTCAAAGTTCTAAGAGTGACTCTGTTTTAGTCTGTTTGGGCTGCTCTGACAAAAATACCATAAACTGCATGGCTTATAAGCAACAATTTATTTCTCATAGTTCTGCAGGCTGGGAAGTCCAAGATCATGGTGCCGGTAGTTTCAGTGTCTGCTGAGGGCCTGCTTTCTGGCTCATTGACAACCTTCCCTTCACTGGGTCCTCACTTTGTGGAAGGGGCACTAATGCCAGTCAGGAATGCTCCACTCTCATGACCTAAGCACCTCCTGAAGGCCCACCTCCAAACACCATCACATACAGCATATGGTTTCCACATGGGAATTTCGGGGGGGGGCACAAGTATTCAGTCCTCACAGCACGCTCCTTCTTGGATTGAAGTCTGCTGAGAAGAGGCATTTGAGCTAAACCCTGAGGGTTGGCATTCCAAATAAAGAAATGAGGGTGTACCCAGATCCCAAGACCACAAAGTGCAAGGAGTGTTTGGGGACGCTCAGGAGATGATCTTAGTGCAGACATAGGTTTCAGCCAATTTTATATTTCAGGATAAAGAATTTGAACTTGATTTCTTAGGCCATAAGTTGTCTATAAATATATATATATAGTTTTCACCTGAGGATTTATTTATTCATTTAGAGAGAGAGAGAAAGAGAGAGACATCTATATGAGAGAGAAACTTCAATCGATTGCCTCCTGCATGCCCCCTCCCCCAGGATCAAACTGCAACCTCGGTATGTGCCCTGATTGGAAATCAAACGCACAACCATTTTTGGTTACAGGAGGACGCTCAACCAATTGAACAATGGGGTCAGAGCTCCATTGATATTTTTAAAAAATATGTGTTTCTTTATTGATTTCAGAGAGGAAGGAAGGAGAGAGAGATAGAAACACCAATGATAAGAGAGAATCATCAATCAGCTGCCTCCTGCACACCCCCTACTGGGGATGGAGGATGGAGCCTGCAACCCAGGCATATGCCCTTGTCCAGAATAGAACCTGGGACCCCTCAGTCCGCAGGCTGACGCTGTATCCACTGAGCCAAGCCGGCTAGGGCTCCATTGATATTTTTAACCTAGAGATCCTATGCAGTGGGAGAATAGAGCTCGGGAAAGTTTTCTAGTTTCCATCAGTGTGAGATTGTACAGGTAAGTCCACGGAGAGGGAGGGCAGGTAAAGCTGGGTTCTCCATCCAGGTCTAGGGGTCACCGGGGGGTGTGTCCGTGAAGCTCAGAAATTGCACGCCATGTTTCTATGAGGACCTCCATGACTTTCCTGCACTTTTCACAGGGTCTGGCCCTACAGGGTGAAAGAGCACCGGCAGAGAGGAAATCAGCGCGCCCCTCACCGCCCCAATCCCACGGGGGAGCGAGCAAAACCAGCCTGGAAGTGCGGCAGCTCAGGGCGGAGGCAGCTCAGGCTCGTAGTGACAGGACCGGGCGCAGACGGAGAGGCCGGGACGATCCTGTCACAGCTCAGACTCCAGCTGACCCGGTCCCGCTTCCCGGCTCCACGCTGCGCCGGGGACGGAGGCGGTATCGGCGGGCGGACCCAGCCTCCTCCCCCCGCGAGGCGAGCAGAGCCGGACCGCGGGCTGCGGCGCCTCCCGCGAGACCCGGACCTTGAAGGCCCCGCCCCCGGGCCCCGCGCAAAGCAGGACGGGAAACGAAGACGGGTCCCATCGTTTGGTTTTAGAGCGGGAGCCAACGCCCGCGGTCCTCAGCTGCCGCTCGCTGTTTCTAGGGAGCCGGGGACGGAGCGGGAGGAAACGCTGCAGCGGCGGCGGAGTCCCCGTGACCGACTCTGCTGTGGCCCCGGGGGCGCAGCCGGGCTCCCGCGCCTCACGCGTCCCGAGTGACTCAGGCGAGGCCCGGCCGGCGGCTCTGCCGATCGCCGCGTGTCCCTGACCCCGCACCCGACCGCCCCGGGCGGCGTGGCCTGGGGGCTGGGCTCCGGGCGCCCCTCCCCGCGCCGCCCCCCCGGCCTCCTTCCGAGCTGAGCTTGGTGTCCGCGCGGCCGCAGCTCCGGGCGGGCCCGCCCCGCGGCCGGCGCTGCCTGAGGCCCGGCTCAGCCCGCGGGTCTCGCAGACTCTGAGGCCCTGGAGGCGGCCCTTCCGCCGGACCCGGCTTCGGTGCCTTCCGTGCCTTCGGGTTCCCCCGATCCGCCTAGCGGTGCCCCTGGAAGGTCCTTGTTCCCAGGAAGCGAGGCCGTGGTCTCCATGCGAGCGCATCAGTTCAATGCGGTGCTGTTACAGGGGCCCCCGGGAAGCGCACACACAAGTTGGGGCCGCAAAAGATCTAAATATACTAATCAGCACAAAGTGGTCATTGTTCTGTGCAGGCGATTCTTTAATCACTGATTCTGTGGCTTCCTCTCAGTGTTAATATGTTGGTTATCCCGTTGACTAGAATATAGGAAGACCGGCTGGTTTTTGTGTAAGTTTTATAAGGCTCTGTGGGGTGCACAGTCCTCTGCCAGGGGCTGTACCCCCGTGGACGCCGGGTAGTAGACAAAGAAGACATGAGAAGACAGAGGCATATAGGAGAGTCTTTTTAAAAAAAAAATTTACATTTTTTTACATAGAGGAAGGGAGAGGGATAGAGAGTTAGAAACATGAGAAACATCCATCAGCTGCCTCCTGCACACCCCCTACTGGGGATGTGCAGCAACCAAGGTACATGCCCTTCACGGGAATCAAACCTGGGACCCTTCAGTCTGCAGGCCGATGCTCTATCCACTGAGCCAAAGCGGTTAGGGCAGGAGAGTCTTTTTTGCAGGCCATGTAGCCATTGCTAACAAGGAGCCATCAGACAAAACAGTTCTTCAAAGTAACTTCACACAGTGGCTGGGCCAAGCAGCCCTTGCTAATATAGTAGCAAACAGGAGCCATACCAAGCAGCCACGCACCGGCTGGTTAGTAACACCTTTATACTAACTTAGACACAAAGGCTTCCTGCCAAATAGTGACATCAGTATTTGGGTTAGAGTAAGGTACTCCTGCCCAGTGTGTTCAGTACAATCTCTGTGTCCTTGCTTAGATTGGCCTTGAACATCCTGATTAGGGTTCTCCTGCTCAGATTGGCCTTGAACATCCGGCGTACTCTGATTAGGCTCCCACAGGCACTATCTCAGTCATGGCCCAGGTTTAAGTGTTCTCAAAACTGACTTATCAGAAGGAGGAAAAAGTGTCATGAATGTGACATAACCGTTATCTCAGGAATAACACTTAATTCACAGAAAACATATCTGCAACCCTAGAGGAGCTACATGGGAACCACAGGCTCAGATATTTCAGCCAAGAAAGCTGCTGGTGCCAAAAAGACCTCAGAGGAGAAACGAAGTCAAATTAAACTGTGATGTGAAAGCCATTTCAAACACTGTTTTTAAAAGTTGTCTAGTGCTGACATGAATGTTTGTTTTTATTCCTGTATTTGAGGATTGCAGCTTAACCGCTGTGCCACAAAACCGTTTTTCATATAAGAGTTGTCTCTGAGACAGAACTGGCATCCACCTTCTACAGCGTCCGAATTTGACTGGCTGTCAGTTACTGTTCGTAGAAATGTTCTGGAAGTAAGGGGTGAGGGCTGTTGCCATCCACAGTTCATCCACTTCTTTGTAGTAATAAGCTGAACTGTAGTAGATTATGTTCTTTCAAAGCTAGAACTGTTAAGTTTGCAAACAAGCATGACTGTTCCATTGCCAGTTATTTTATTCATGGCTTGGTCTTTTGGGTTTGCACCAGAAATTGGAATTGCTTGCCATTATGTGTTTAGGTGGATTGAGGCTCAAAATTAATGATGACATTTAATAGTTTCTTAAAGCATCAAGTGGTTCAACTTTTGATGAATTAGAAATGATATGTAGTTTTTGTTTGTTTCATTTCAATATGCCAGTGATCTGTTAGGTGTGCTTTTTAAATATTGTCCCAGCATTTGAACAGAAATGCCCTTAAATGTTGAGAGCTATTTACTATAAAGTAAAACTTGTCTAAATCCTTAAATGTGAAATGTGGAGAAATTAGTGAGTAGTAGTAGGGAATGTAGGATCAATATTGTCGGACATAAGTGCTTATCTCTCAGCCCAGTGATTTCCTACAGTTGATTTTGTCAGCAACTAACATGTAGCTGTAATGTTAATTATGTACTGATAGTGTAAGGTAACTATGAAATGGTAACTAATTACCTGAAAGAATCAGATCTGGAATGCCCTTTGATGTTATGATTACTTGTACACCTACAATGTGATTAGATTGTATGACACTCATCTAAGGATTAATGGCTCTTCTGTAAACTTCTGATAATTTTCTTCTCGTTTTGATTCCAACAGCTAGCCAGAATGTATTTGAATTTATACAGAAGTAATGTTGATATCTGAAAGCCATGTTGAACTTCTCTGAAGAAAGGGCAACAATGATTGCAGCTGGGGATTTGCAGGAATTTGTTCCTTTCGGTCGAGACCACTGCAAACACCACCCTATGCTTTGAACCTTCAGCTTCGGCAGCTGCAGCCAGCCTCTGAGCTGTGGTCGTCTGATGGTGCTGCTGGCTTGGTGGGATCCTGCAGGAGGTTACACTCCACGAAAAACAGAAGGTTTTATTAAGATTCTCAGTTTGCTTTTGAAATGTAGAGAGATTCGATCTACTTGTAATTTAAGGCTACCCAGATGCAACTGAGAAATGAGTATGATGCTACTTCTAGGGTATAGGTTAAGATTTGCTAATTTTTATCAAAGCTAAAAATAATGACCTTAATTGTATTATAGTGTCATGGCTGTTTAGACATATAACTCAGGGATTTATAATGAGAGTCGCTATGATTATGGTCCATTTAAATCTCTTTTTCTTCACTTAGTATGTGGGACCAGATTTCATGTTATTTGATGGTTAGTAGAGTTAGCAATGGTCCCTGCTGCCAAAAACTTCCATGTTTCTAGAGGAGAAAAGAAATGGCACATAAGTAGATACAGTACTAGTTTTTAAATAGGGGAATGAGAAGTAAGTGCATGTTAAACAGTCAGTCTTTCTCATCTTAATTCCATTTCTGTATCCCTTTTGGGATACCAAAATTTCCAGGAACGGAATCCAAACCTTTCTCTGCCCTGTCCATTTTGATTTTTGGCACAAGGGCAGGAAGGTGAATGTATATGCAGTTGTGAAGCAGGGAAGTCTGCATGGTGGGTAAGCTCCTCCCCCCAGTGTCCCATGTGCACTTCACTGCCCCCTCTGCTTCACCCCCCATATGCTTAATACGTCTTTAGTCTCCCAAGAATGTTGGCTGAATTTTTGGATATATAGGTAAGGTCTAATTTTTGTTTATTTATATTTTTGGCAGCATAAAATGGTAATGTAATAATAAAATACTTAATATAGAGAATTCTTGAGGTAAATTCTCATTTTTGAAATCCTGTAAGATATAGTATGATACATACACCCACACCCCCTCCTCTGTTAATCAGTGGCACCAAACCTAAGAGTTGGGCTTGGATTGAGTCTTACTCCACAGACAGAGAGTAGGAGACTTGTATCTGGATTGCTGTTCAATTTTAATAAATCTTGCTCCATAATGTTGCAAAAGAAATAAAAACTGCTTAAACATGTCTTATGTATGTAAATTTTTAAGGAAAGCTGGCAGCTAAGGAGAGGCGGAAGTGAAATTGGAGAAGTGGATTATGACGAGGAACTCTATGTGGCTGGAAATATGGTGATCTGGAGCAAAGGAAGTACAAGCCAGGCCTTTACAAGGCCTTTACAGTTAATAGTCCTGTTCAACAGGTGAGTTGATTTGAATTTTAGTATTTGATTGATTATTGAGTAATTTTTTAAAAAACAAAGCTTTTATTTTAAAATTTAACAGAAATAATAAAAACAAAATATAATGATCCTAGTAGCTAGATATATGTTTTAACATGTAGTGAAGATAATGGTAGGGAAATAAACATTTCATTTATTTTCTGTATCATTTTTTTACATTGTTCTTTGTCAATTTAATGGTAATGTTTAAACACTTGAGTAATTCAATTAGTTATTGCCAAAAAAATTTATAAGACTTAAATTTAAGGGTATAAGCACATGATTATATTTGGTTGCAAAGTGTTGAATAAATAAAAATCAAGTTCATAGTAAAAATACTCAGAGAGTAAGGGAAAGGGGAAAAAAATCTAATTTGCTGTCATTGCACATGCTCGGGTTGCTGGCTCGATCCCCAGTAGGGGGCATGCAGGAGGCAGCCGATCAAAGTTTCTCATCATTGATGTTTCTATCTCTTCCTCTCTGAAGTCAATAAAAATATATTTGTATATGTATTTATATTTCATAAATTTATATATAAATTTATATGTATATTTATATGTAAACTACATATATTTCTGATTATAAAAAAAGAGTAAAAACAAATAAAAATTAGTAATTAAAGGGACAGAATTAAGCATTTGCCCTGCCTTTTTAGGAAGCCTTGCAGTTCATCTCCAGTTAATAAAGGAAAACCCTTATTAAAAGAAGAGTACCACCTAATAAATATAGAAGGAATGGTAGAATTTGAAAATCGCTATTCTGTGTAACCTCTTACTCCAGTGTAACCTCTGATTCAGACAAGGATTTTAAACAACGGGGTCAGAGCTCCACTGTTCTATGATAGTTCATTACTAAGCCAAATGGGATAGTAATGCCATTGCGTGATAGGTGTTAGCATGGCACCAAGGTGTCACCCAAAGTGAAGAAACAAATGCATCTCTACTTTGAAGCTTCATGTTGTTCTCCACCTCCACAACCTGGTGGGTTTACCATCACTGATAGGGGACAGAGGACTCTCTTATACCTACAGCTGTAATGTGGCATGGAGACATGATGTCATCTACTCAGTTTTCTTCCCCAAAATATTTGACATGAATATGTAGACCTTCCAGTTATAGGAAGTATGGGGGCTAGAGGATCAGTTTGTAAAATGAGATGAGGAATGGGTGGAGGTACGGATGAAACAAGAACCACCAGAAATTGAGAATTATTGAAGCTGGCTGTTGGAGATTTATTATGTTACTCTGTTTACTTTGTATATATTTGAAATTTTCTATAATAAAGACTTAACGAAAAAAACACTATGAGATACAATTAGACAAATCCAGAATATGGGATAGTCTACATTCTGGTCTCCTTAAAGAGTTAGTCATAGAGGGGGAAAAAAGGTGGGGCCTATTCTAGGTTAAAAGGACATCACCAAATGCAATATTTTTTGCACCAGGTTGAATGAACATTGATTGAGCCCTGGTTCTAGAAAATTGTCTTAAAAAACATGTTGGGGAAAATTTGAAAAAGTTGCAAATGGACTGAATATTAGGTGATGTTAGAAACATTTTCTTAGGCAAGATGATGGTTTTGTGGCGTATTGGAGAAAATATTTATTTTGGGGAAATGCATGATGAAGTCATGATGTGGGGGGTTTTCAGGTAGTCAGCACCCCACACTCAAATCCCTCACATGCACATAGGCAGATATGGCATAATGGTAACCATTGTTAGATTTATTTGTTTATTCTTAAAACATTTTTTATTGATTTTAGTGAGGAAGGGAGAGGGGGAGAGAGAGAGGAACATCAGTAACATCAATGGTGAGAAGAGAATCATTGATTGGCTGCCTCCTGCATGCCCACTACTGGGGATTGAGCCCGCAACCTGGGTATGTGCCCTTGACTGGAATCAAACCCAGGACCAGGCGGCAGGCCGATGCTCTATCCACTGAGCTAAACCGGCTAGGCCTTAACAACTGTTAGATTTAGATGAAACAGGTGTTCACTGTATTATTTCAACTTTTCTTACTGAATATTTTTAGAATAAAAAGTTTTGGGGCGGGGGAGAATATATTTATAGCAGTTGGATTAATTGTTGGGCTATTGACAAGAGATTTCAAGACTTTTTGAGTAATGTTAAATTCCTTAGTGGTAAGCACTGCAATCTTGGTACCTGGACATTGCTTTTTTGTGTTTTCCCCCACGAACTGTTTCCTGATGAACATTGTACCCTTCTAACAATATACTGGGAATGATAAACTGAATTATTCCTAAACTTGAGGGCATGTGTAAAAGCATTCCTGTCCAGGAGTGTTGAAGCCAATGACCATTTTTTAAAAAAATATATTTTTATTGATTTCAGAGAGGAAGGGAGAGGGATAGAAAGATAGAAACATCAATGATGAGAGAGAATCATTGATTGGCTAGGGCACAAGTGACCATTTTGATATCCCCCCCCCCGCCCCTCACCCCATGTAACCATATGGTTAGTGTAGTTGTGAAAGTGGCATGACGATATCCAACAAGTGTTTGTTTGTTTTTTTTAATATGTATTTTTATTTTTCAGAGAGGAAGGGAGAGGGAGAGAGAGATAGAAACATCAATGATGAGAGAGAATCATTGATTGGCTGCCTCCTGCACAACCCACACTGGGGATTGAGGCTGCAAGTCAAACCTATGCCCTGACCTGGAATCAAACCGTGATCTCCTGGTTCATTGGTCGATGCTTAACCACAGAGCCATGCTGGCCGGGCTCAAACTAATTCTTTGCTTCTATGTTTCCATCTTAAATTCTCCAAAGGATGATTGCATGTTTACTAGTTTCCATGGATGTGCAGTTAGATGAATTGTTTTTGTCTCCGTCTTAAGATTGCTTGTAAATAGAACGATAAGATTTTTAATTTCAGTCCTTTTGGTCTGGAAAACATACTGTTATTTAGTCTTCTTACTATACGGGGGAAGACATTTTATATTTGGTTAGGAATCAATACCAGGTGTATGTGACTCAGATTTAGTTGAACAAATAAATAGGTAACTAAAATGCTGTATGCAGATAAACTAAAATGCCATATAATACCTGTGTGTCCACAGTGTGGTGAGAGTCAGGCTCTGAAGGAAGGATTTCTCAAAGAAGTTGCTGATTGAACTGGAAGTTGGGAAAAGAAGGGCATTCGAGGCAGAGCGAATCAGCCAAACGATTTATGGGAAAAATGATGTTTTCTAAGTTCAGAACGGATGTACCCAGGGTTTGGGTGTGGAGAGATGCTTGCAGGTACTGAGTGGATCCAAACTGAAGGGCCTTGTTTGTACCTGGGAACTTGAAATTTAAACTGTACACAGAAGGAGCCTGTCAAGGATGTTAAAATGGAAAGTACATCTTCAGTTCTGTATTTTGAGAAGATATGACTTTGGTGGCAATGTGTAGGATGTGTAGGATTGGCTGGAGAGTAGAGAGACTATTGTCAAGGATACTGTTCTATGATAGTTCAGGGGGAAAAGATTGGCTCTAAAGAGAGAAGACAGAGATGAGAGACAGAGCTGAGGGAATGTGCAAGTCCTGAGACATCAGGAGTAAGGGGGAGTATGGAAATGCTATTGGGGTGGGGATGGGAGTGGCCTAGAAGAGATTAATGGGGGGAAAGGAGGACCTATGTAATACTTTCAACAATATAGATTTAAAAAATAAAAATAAAATAAAATACTATCTGCTTTTAGAGACTGGGAGGATGGGATTTCATAAAAGGAAGCTGAGTCAATAATAGGTACAGCAAAGATTCTGGACATTTCAGGTGGGAGTGCAGCTCTAATGCTGGTTTTTCCTAAATTCGACAACCACAGATCAGACAATTCAATTTAAAACTGGACAGAGGGCTTGAATGGACATTTCTCTAAAGATGTGTACATGGCCAATGAGCACATGAAACAGTGCTCAGCATGTTTAATCATTAGGCAAATGCAAATCAAAACCACAGTGAGATACCATGTCATACCTACTGAGATGACTGATAGATTAAACAATGAAAAAAATAAGTGAGGATGTTTAAACTGGAACCCTGTGATTACTGGTGGAAAAGTAAAAATGCCACTGTGGGAAACCATTTGCTGTTTCTCAAAAAGTTAAACCTAGGCAGGGTGGAGGGGATCAATGGGGGATAGAAAGGGACATCTATAATATTTTCAACAATAAATTTCAAGATAAATAAGGGGGAAAAGTTAAACCTAGAATCACCATATGATCCAACAATTCCCCTTTTGAGTATATATACACAAAAGACAGAAGTATCAATCAGATGCTCAAACCTCAGAGGGAAGGTAGGGGAGGGTGGGGGTAAGGGGTAGAGGTCAACCAAAGGACTTGTATACATGCATATAAGCATAACCAATGGACACAGACACCAGGGGAGTGAGGTCATGAACGGGAGTGGAGTGGGGGGCAATGGGGGGATTAGGACACATATGTAATACCTTAATAAAAAAAACTGTTGAAATAAAAAAAAAGATTTGAAAGCAGGGACTCAGTCGAACACCAGTGTTCATAGCAGCATTATTCACAATAGTTGAAATTGGAAACAACCCCAGTGTGTATGCAGAGATGACTGGATATACAACATGTGGTATATGCCTACAATGAAATATTTAGCCTTTAAAATGAAGGAAGTTCTGAGATGTGCTACAACATGGATGAACCTTGAGGATGTTATACCCAACATAACATAAATACTGTATAATTCCACCTTCATGGGGTACTTTGCTTCGAATAGGTAAATTCATAAGGACAGAAAATATAATAGAAGCTGAGGGAGGGAGAAAGGGGGAGTTGTTGAATTGGCAGTTTCTGTTTGGGATAATGGAAAAGTTCTGGAAATGGATAGCAATGAGGTTATACAACTTTATGAATGAATGTATTTAATGGTACTGAATTTGTACACCACAAAATGGTTAAAATGGTAAATTTTACATTATGTATATTTAACCACAATTGAAAAACCCATAAAATACCATTAAATAATTTCAAGTAAGTGATTGTTAGGCATGCTAGTGAAAGTTGAATGGCATTTCCTAGTTTATATTTTGCAAGATGAAAGGGAAAGTTTAGTTTTTCTAAAGATTTTTTTCTGACTGTCTAAGATTGATAAGATTATTAAGAAACCTGTAGGTTATGAATAGCTCTTCTGGTAATCTTTAGTTTTATAAAGGACATAGGGTCAATACAGGTTGAGCCACGGTTTGAGGTCACTTTTGTGGCAAGGCTTCTATCTAGTAGATTTTTAAATTTTTGTCTACTCTTTTCTTAAAATGTATTTACACACATACTTTATCTTTTCTTATAATATTTATCATTAATTTGTTTAATTTTATTTTACCTTACTTTTTTTGTTCCCATGGTGCATGTGCTGAGCTGGTGAGGAGATAGTATATATCTATATATCATAATTATTTAGTTATTTATTTTAAAAATCTTTCTTTTTGAAAGTATTATAGATGTCCCCCCTTTTTTATTGTCCCTTCTAGCTCACCATAATTCTTATTTAGATACTATTTGCTAATAGGCTATTATTTAGATGCAATTCTTAGATAAGCATTTTGTTTTAATTTTAGGCATTTATCATATCACAGGGTAAGTCTGAAAAAGCCTACAATAAGTTTCTTTTTGGAATTTTATTGAACTTTTTGATTCCAAATGTATACCTCTTTTTTGTTGTAGTTCAAAACAAAATGAATAATGGTGGTTTTGTCTAAGCATTTTTATATTATTCATTAAAGGAAGAGTCCCTCATCTCTTTCCGGAGAAGGTGCTGTGGAGACTGTGGAAATGACAAGAAAGAGCCTCAAATCTCGTGGAGAAGGTGCTTTGGAGACTGGAAATGACAACAGAGGATTTAGAATATCACTAAAATCATTTAGGTGTTTTGGTATTCCTTTCATTTTCCAGCATTGTGATTACTTAATTTTAAAAATGTTTTAATTGATTTCAGGGACAGGAAGGGAGAGGGAGAGAGATAGAAATATCACTGATGAGAGAGTCATCAGTTGGCTGCCTCCTACACACTCCCTCCTGGGAATAAAACCAGAAACCTGGGCATGTGCCCTGGTCAGGAATTGAACCATGACCTCTTGGTTCATGGATTGATGCTCAATCACTGAGCCACACCTGCTGGGCCAGCATTGTGATTTTTTCTTTTCATATTCTTAGATCAACTTAATGTGAAAATGGAACTTGAATTGCTTTAGTTGAATTTTTTTTATTGTTTAAAGAAGCAGTTCTCAACCTGTGGGTCGTGAGCCTTTTGGGGGTCAAACGACCCTTTCACAGGGGTCGCCTGATACCATCGGAAAACACATATAATTACATATTGTTTTTGTGATTAATCACTATGCTTTAATTATGTTCAATTTGTAACAATGAAATTGGGGGTCAGCACAACATGAGGAACTGTATTAAAGGGTCTCGGCATTAGGAAGGTTGAGTTTAACACTGGTTTAAAGTATTACATATGTCTCCTTTTCCCCCCATCGACCCCTCCTTGATCACTCCCACCCCCCTAATTACAAGGAGGCATGATTTAAAAATCAATATCTGTTTCTTCTTCTCGGGATTGGGAGTATTTACTGAATTCAGACCACCACCAGAAGGTTGAGTCTCACCTTTTGAACAGATCTTTGTGTCTGAATCCTTTGGAAAGTTTCTCAGATGAAGGATGAAGACTTGTCAGAGAATCTCAGTCTGGATTCTTCTACACTTCTCTCACACACCTGCAATCTTTTTCCTTCTTCACTGGGTCTCTGAGGAGCCTAAATGGAATACTCTGATGGGAGAAGGAATTCATTCACTTGTTGACCCCCCTTGTTCAGTTGGCAAGGTAAATACTGTGTGTAGAGTGAAAACTTCCAGGAGTGCTCAGGTGACTCAGAAATTGGCCTTCTTAAGAACCCAGAGCATTTTTTTGCAAAACACAGACTTATTTGAAGATACTGGCCATGTAAGGGCTTGTGAGTCATCTTTGTCCTAAGATCAGCAGGAAGTCAGGAAACGCTAAACACTGGGGGTGACCCGAAGAGCATTTCATGTTGACAAGCTGACTGCCTGCACTGTGGTGGAAGGTCTATAACAATACCTGCTATGCTGTAACAATACCTACATTCTAGTAGTGCTTACAGTTCAGAGAATTGCAGTTTAGCTACATAAATTGTCAACAAGGCAGGGAATCATGATCCCCATTCGTGATGAGAAAACCTGTCAGAGTGTGTTTCCAAGACCATGACGCTTGGCTAGCTGTGGGCTCTGTGCTGCACTTGTGCTGTCGCCTTCTGTGTCTTTCAGGTTCCTAGTGGACCTACATTGAAATGGCGCTAACACTGAACTTTCACAGCCTTGCCAGCACGCTGTTTAACACTGAATTCCAAAGGTCACCCACTTGGGTATTGTGACCCTTGATAATAAATAAAATTGAATGGAATAAAAATATCAACATCTGAGTTAATATTACAGCATGTGTTCTAATTTTTGTGCTCTTCCTTGAGATAACGAGTTGTATTCTGAGACATGGCACTTTTAATTTTTTTATTTCTCTTAGGACAAATCATTACTATCATGAAAATTGTTTTGTAATGAAATGATTTCCAACCCTAATCATGGACTCTGATATTTTTTACATATTTTATTTAGTTTTAAAACTTCACAGTGAATTAACTGGTATTTCCCCATTTTCTGGAAGAAAATATTGAGGTTCTAGAGATGGTTTGTTGAAGAAAAACAGCTAATAGGAAATGGAATAGAACCGAGATCGCAGTGTTTTTACAGTAGTTTCATGTGCACAAAATTTGTCTAGCAAAAGTAGTTGAGGTTGCACTTATCATACTGGGCACTGGAAAGTCCAGAAATAGAATAAAGAGGCTCTGGATTTGATTATCTTTTTTCTCCTAAGTATGTTTTTAAATTGGAAAGTTCTGTTGATGAATGCTAACTGTTGAGGGTAGAGATTGTAATACCTTCCTAGTTATTTGTATTTTATCTGTTCTTGTAGTTTTAGGGCCTTAGAATTGGAGTTTTACTTAGATCATTACTGCAAGGATTACACAGTGCTTTTCAGAACTACTGAAGAAGTATGCACGATTGATCAGGGTAAGCATCTGTGTCATTATAGCTTTTGTGAACAGTATAGTGACATTTGCTTGTATTTCTGTTATGTTTGGACTCTATGTCATAAACTCAGTTCTAAACAACATAGAGGACAGCCCAGCTGATGGGGTGTCAGGTCCTGTCACTTGTCTTGTACTCTCGTTCTTGAGGTCCCTTCCTTCCTCTCAGCCTCTCTCTCGCTTTCTCTGTGTGTGTGCGTCTGTCTGTGCCACTGACCTGTTGTTCTGTCTTGAAGCTGAGTCCACACCCTTTTGCATACCACTTTAGTACACCTTGGTTTTGGTAAGTTCTCCACTTTGTTCTGAGAGTGTCTTGGTCTGAGAAAAGATACGGAAGATTGTGCTACTTTATTGTAAATTCTAAGGGGTGGGCAAACTTTTTGACTCGAGGGCCACAATGGGTTCTTAAACTGGACCGGAGGGCCGGAACAAAAGCATAGATGGAGTGTTTGTGTGAACTAATATGAAGTCAAAGTAAACATCATTACATAAAAGGGTACGGTCTTTTTTTTTTTTTTTTTAGTTTTATTCATTTCAAAGGGGCTGGATCTGGCCCGCAGGCAGAAGTTTGGCCATGGTTGTTATAGACATAACCTGTCAAGTCCAATGAGTGGGATAGATTTCAACCTTGACATTCCTGATACAATGATTCTAGTGTGAAGCCATCAAGGTTAGCACCAAGAGTACTAAGACACATTGACTTCAGGGGCCCCTGATACCAGGTGTTCTCTGTGACCTGTCAACCTCTAGTATCGCCAGGTCCCTAAGCATTCTCTGCCGGCAGCCCGAAGGATCTTTGAAAATGTAAATATGATCCTGTCTCTTATGAAAACTAACAGTGGTCTCCTATGGCCTTTAGAAATGTCCACCCAGGGGAGTGTTAAGGATCTCATTCAGTGTGGAAGCTGAGAATTATAGGCAGCAGAATAGTGATGAAGCTAACAGTAGGGATATGTCTTTGTCACAAAATCACAAGTGCACAGGTAGGTGGATCCAACATTGAATTCAGCTGCTCAATGATGTCAGGGTAAGCTCCCAGCATCAACGAGAAGAAAAAAATCCTCTCTTCGCTCTTGTGCTTTATATCAGGGAGGAAAAGAGTGTCTCAGAAATCAACTATGAGACTCTTGGGTGAACCCTTGGGCAGAACAGGCCGAATTGCAAGGGACATGGGGCAGTTTCATGTCCAACTGGTCCTGAAGGAGGTGCCTCAGCCCAGGAGGAGGTGGTGAGGGGGAAGGGCAGTGGGGACGTGTTGGATGGTGAGCTTCCTGTTTCTACTGGGATCACTAATGGCCCCGTACATTTCTTCTGTGTGGACTTGTGGAGGAAAGGTGACCCGAGATTCAGGGATGACTGTTTCATAACGGTTTCCTAGTGTCTTGAAGTTCCCTGTCTCATAGGGTCTATATTATCCACATATAACTTGTTAGACATGTATGTTTTTATTGATCTCAGAGAGAGGAAGGGAAAGGGAACAAAGATAGCGAGGGGGAGGTGGAAAGAGTGAGGGGGGGGAGAGGAGGCTGGGGAAGGGGAGAGAGAAACATCAATAGCCCCTAGCACGCAACCACGGTACAGGCCCTGACTGGGAATGAAACGGGGATCCCTTGGTTCTGGGGTCAACGCTCCAGCACTGAGCCATGCCAGCCCGGCAGCCACATATCACTTTAAAATGAAACTTTTATTAATTCAAATTTAGTAAGACTTAAAATTCAGGGAGACATTTAGGTGTCTCTTGTTGGATACCTGAGGAGTGTTGTTTTGGTGTGTTGACCAGCTGGTTTGCCTTGAAAGCAAATATGAAATGAAAGAAAGGAAATGTGTCTCCCCTCAGAGCAAGAGTGTTCTCATGAGAACGATGAGCTTTGGATGGTTGGGCCACCGCACTGAATGGATCCGTCTTGCACAGCGTGCCTCCTTTTGCAATACTCACCAGTGGCATTCCTTTGTCCTTTTCTGCTTAGAATTTTCTGACATGATGGTTTTCATTTAATTATAGATTGTTGCAGTGGTGGTGTCAGTGAACTATGGCCTTCCGGTAGAACCAGGGCTGTGTACCTTGTTTCCGTACCGTCCTGTTCCAGTGGAACCATTGCCTCTTCCTAAGCTGAGTTTGACTGGTGAGTTAAATTCTGGGCTCATGGAGGCAGGGAAATGATTAAGGAAGTGTTTAGTGGAGGGAGTTGTGTTGAGTTACCCTGTTGCAACCAAAGCAATGGTCTTGCGCTTCCTAGTGATTTTAAATACGGTTAAGACCTAGTGTAGTGGTTGTTTCTGGCCAAATAGCAAATCCAGCTAAACAAGGAGGGAAGTAGGATGCCCCCCATTAAGTCAATTTTCCTTTCATGACACCATTGCAAGATACAAATTGGCACTTGGGAAAGTTTCGAAAGATTTGATTGAGTCTGGCCAGTGTCGCCCAGTGGTCGAACCGGGCAGGAGTGCACAGCTGGTTTGATGCCGGTCAGGGCACAGGCCCGGGTTGCAGACTGGATCACCAATAGGGGTCGTGAAGGAGGCAACCGATCAATGCTTCTGTCTCATCGTTTACGTTTCTGTCTCGCCCTTTCTAACTCCCTGAAGTCAAAGTGCATTTTTAAAATATAGATTGAGTCTAGCCCCGGCTGTTGTGGCTCATTAGGTGGGCCATCTCCCCTTGCACTGAAAGGTTTCCGGATCAGTTCCCAGGGAGGGCACATGGCAGGGTTCTGCGGTTATTTCCATGTCGGGGGTGGGCAGGAGGCGGCTGATGCGCCTCTCCTCTATGTTTCTCTGCCTCTCCCTTCCTCTCTCTACTGTCTATCTGTCTATTGGAGGTATGATCCTTGTGTCAACCAGAACCTATACATAAAGCAAAATGAGAAGAAACTGTCACTTCTAGTAGTTTCACTTCTGACAGTTCAGTAGTGTTAACATTTTGGTGTATATTTATCCAGATTTTATTTCCCCATTTTATCAGTGTATACATAGTAATCAGAAAAAGATTCAATGTTTCAAAACTTATTTTAAAACTGTATTATACAGTGAGCATCCTTCCATGTCAGCATATATGCGTGTGTGTGTGTGTGTGTGTGTGTGTGTATGAGAGTAGTATAGGTACAAGAGTAGACATGGTAGCAATTTTTTATTCAAAAAGAGTATTTAACTTAATAAATAGTCTACATAAATAGGTAGGTACTTTTAGAAATTATCAAATTATCATTATTTACTATTGAAAATGTACAGTTGGGATGTATTCCTCTGAATTATTTAAGATAATCGCCTAGAACTCTTCTGACAGCAAGAGAGAAGGCTTCCAGCACAGCCAGTAGGTACTGCCTCGGGCGAGGCCAGGCCAGGGCAGGGCCTGTCCTTGGACCAGGCTCTGGCCCCTGAGCGGGCCCTTTCTCTGTCTCGGGAGAGCTCTGGAGCTCAGGGCGTGGACCTGGAGCAGGAGAGAGAGACAGATTGACTCACACACCTGGCTTTTCTGTGACTTTGCGCAGACAGGCAAGAGGCCCACCGCCTTTAAGGGAGCTCCAGCCCGTGAGCCTGCCCTCCCCAGATGATCTGCCCAGATGATCTGTGCCCCTCACCTTGTGGAGTTGCCTCGGTGGGCTCCAGATGCTGCAGCTCCAACCATCGATTTTGGGCGTGGCCCACCAGTTGTGAGGCAGGGGAGTTGATGGGCACCAAGGCCTGCTCTGCCTTGAAACAGGCGATAGGAAGGGGCTGTCCCAAACCCTGGACCTGGTCCAGCCAGGTCCCCACCATCGCAGCAAAGGCCCTGGGGAGAGGCAGGTGGGCAGCAGAGTCTGAGTCCTGGTCTTTCCTTCCACTCTGCCCTCCCATGGCACAATTGCTTAGATCGGAGCCCTGTGCAGGCCCCCCTTGCCCACTCAGGGCACAGCCCCATGCCACCCCCGGCCCTGTGTGGCTGTCCTGGTTGTAGCAGGTGTGGGACCCATATCCAGCAGGTTCAACACGGAGTCTGTGTGAGACTTTTCTTCCCACTGGCGGCTCTCCTGAAGGTCCAGTGCACTGCCCAGCCCCACCCTCCAGGCCCTGGGCATCTGGGCTGAGGACTGAGACAGACTTGTGAGCAGCCTGCTCACCACAATCCTGTTCTGAGCCTGGCCATGGTGGTCAGGGGAGATGATATGGAGAGGGGCAGGCAGCGCGGGGTGGGTCTCTGGGGGGGAGGGGACTCTGAGGAACAACTCAACCCAGCGTCCCCTCTGGGTCTACAAGGCTCGGGACCCCACCCACTGTCGTCTTTGACTCCTGTCCTCCTGGAACAGAAGACTCCAGAGCTCAGGCCTTTCTTGGGAATCAGATGATGTGTAAGATTAGGGTTCTGCCAGGCACCCTCCCCCCCACAAACAGAGTACCCACTATGCTGACTCTGGGGGCCCTCTTTCCGGACCCGGAGACCACTCACTTTATGACTTGGTCTTGCGCTGTGTCACCCCGGTCATTGTAAGGAGGGGTGCCTCCAGATGGAAAAAACGCTCTGATGGCATCAGCCCTGATGGATGGTGGACACGACCTGCGAATGATGGACAGCGTGACTGCTGGACCCATTGCCCAGAACTGTGGCCCAGGGATTGTGTCTGCTTCATTCCTCGAGTCAGGCTAAGTGGCTCCAAAAGTGCATGCACATTGTCGAGTAAAGAAACTCCAACCAGAAGCATGCCATACATCTGAGTGGGCCTGGGCCCCTGCTCTCCCCAGAAATCCCCAGCGTGGCTACACCAAGGACCAGGACCGGCTAGGTGACATCTCACACTGCTTAACAGGTTGCTTTCCATGTGCTTTTCCACCCTCCGATGCCACAGGCCACTGATGGGTGTGTCAGAGTTCTTTCCGTGGGACAGAGTGAAAGAATTGCCACCAACAACCGCCGCACGTCCAGCTACCCTGTCTGCAGAGCCAGGGAGCAGGTGAGACCTGCCATGGCTTGTCCCCATAGCAGTGCTATGAGGTTGACCAAGCAGCAGCCCACATTTCAGAGGAGCATCCTGAGACTCGGGAAGATGTGGTGACGTTTCAGCCTCAGAGCTAGCAGTGGGCAGAGTCACGAGTGTGTGCTCACCTAGTGAAAAGCTCGTCCAGGAACGCTGGGCTCTGGAGAGGGCCAGCGTGGAGACATGGGGGACGATTCCCCCCGGGAAAGCTGGTACCATGGCCATGGCCACCTTCTCCGAGGTGCCTTCCTGGAGGGCCCGCATCCTGCAGGACTCATGCAGGTTACCAGTTTGCTCAGCTACACACTGGGTGGGAGAAGGAAGGACATCCATGTCAGCGGCATGACCGTGAATCCCACAAGGATGGAGGATTGGAGCTCGCTCGGGAGGTCCCAGCCCCACTAGGACGTGTGCAAGTGGCGGGTCAGGAGTGCCCGGCTGGACAGGGTTCTCGGTCTTCAAAGTGCCACTGCAGTTCCGTGCATGTTCATACAATTGACACCTTCTCGGCATGTTTTTTCCTTCCCCCCTTCCCTTTAGCTGAGGATCAACAAACCTCCTTGCAGGAATAGTTTAAATGAAGAGCCCGGGCCCTGTGAGTCCTCAAGAAACGTCCTCGTTATACAGATGAGGACACAGAGGCTTAGGAAATATCAAATGTCTGCTCAAGGGCATGCAGGTCAGAACTGGGAAGTGTCCTGCATGACATTCCCTGTCAGGTACCCGAGACTTACCTGCTACTGACATGGGTGGAAAGGGTGTGGGAACCTTGTCGTTCCCCAGCGTGGAAACAGTGTACAGGGTAGATATGGCCTATGAATGCCTTTGACTTCAAAGAGAAAGTTATGTTTTATCCTTTTACAGGAAAGGGCATTTTAAGACCCTCATTATGGAGATCGCAGATTCCGCAAGGTGGCAAATGCCTGGAGACTGCAGATGGGAGAAAGGCGATCACGGGGCAGGAATCTGACCAGAGGACTCGGGGAGGAGGAGCTAATCCATGTGGTGGGTGAAAAGTGACAGGTGCCTCAGTGTCCCCCTGAGGCCATTGCCAGGGAAGGAACACTGTGTTTGAGTTGGACAACTTGACGTCGGCCAGGTGAAAATTTCAATGAGTGAGATTTCCCGGGCCAGGCTGGGAGCAAGGCAGCAGCCATCATCAGAAACTGCTGTTGGCAACGTCCCTGCCACAGCCCTTTGGGTTTGGAATCTGCCTGCAGCCGTTCAAATTGTACATGTGCTCGTCCTTCCACCAGCAGTGGGCGTCCATCAGCCAGCCGGGGACATTCCATGTACTGTGCTCTGACTCGTGTACCCCTAATCCCATGACTTTGCAACCCCTAGAACTTGATCATGTGTCTGCATTTGAGTTTTAGTCTTCAAGCAAGTCATTCGGGTGACGTGAATTTAGTGGTGTGGGTCTTCATCTAATCTGAACAGTGTCCTTAGAAGAGGAGGGGAGGGCACGTGGCAGTGCAGAGGGGAGTCCATGTGACACACAGAGAGAAGACAGCCATCTACAAGCTGAGGAGCAACGCCCTCAGGAGATACCAGCCCCGCTGACAGCACCACCTCTCACTTCTAGCCTCCGGAATTGTGAGAAAATGAATGTCTGCTGTGAACACCACCCAGTGTGGTCCTATGTTATGGCAGCCCAAGCAAGCAACCTAACACAGTCCATTCCGACACACATCAGTGTTCTGGGCAGCACTGCTGACATGGCAGCTGAACTGCATTAGGCCCATGTCCAACGCCACTGAAAGGCTGCATCGCTGGGCAAAGACCTCCCCGATTGGACCAGGTCTGCAAGGACAGTGGAGCTGAGTGCTCCAGAGGATACGTGGCAAGTGTAGGTTAAGCAACACAAACAGCGAAAGGCCGGAGTGCTCATGGTCCACTGTGAAGTCAGACAACATTTCTATCTCTGATATTTCTACAAATATGTGAGCAGCGTCTCTCTACCGTCCCCTGTAGCTGGAGGGGGGCGTGGGGATCCGCATTTCTTTTTCTTGGGGCTGTGGGACACTATGGAGAGTCCTGGGAGGGTGCCCGGGGAGTCCCCAGATTTGAGTGTGGGTTGCGGGCAATGCCAGGTGGTGTTGGGCTTATGGGTGTAGAGACCCTCAAGGCCAGCACTCACCTCAGACAGGCACTGGTCTGTGTCTTCAGCCTGGTGCACCTGCACCCTGACGCCGTAGGTGGTGTAGTTGGGTCCATGGGCCAGCACCTCAATGATGTCCTCCTTGGAGCTCTGCTAAGACAGAGTGGGTACTGAGCCAGGAGGCATCAGGAACCTTCCACCCAATCTGTGGTCCTGTGTCATGGCAGACGTAGTCTATGAGGACACAGTGAGGATGTTCCTGGCAGCCCTGCTGAGCTAGCAAGAATTGATTTGTGTCAAGGTGTAGCCACAGGGAAAGCCTGAATCACTGATGCAAAATCTGTCCTTGTTGGGATGATATGGAGTTGGGTAAGGCCAGAGCTCCTGACCTGGCTGCCCTGCAATGGTTTGTCATCCTCTGTCTGAGGTGATAGGTTGCACAGAAAAGTATTCCACACCTTAATACCTTCCTAACCCCCACCCTTCCTCTTCCCCCTCTTTCTTTTATTTTTTTTAAATACACAGCACTCTCAAGTGGGATGATGTGTAAGGCTTGGAGAAGGTCTACAAGGACAGTTGGGCTGGGGCTGGTCCACAGGATACTTGGGGAAGGGAGTTCCTCAGTTGAAAGGAGCATGAGGCAAAGACAGCATCAAATGCTTCCTCTCTGATCCCAACAAGCACTTGAAGAAAGTCTGCATTTCTCCCCTACAAGGGACCTGGTCAGGAGGATTGAAGGTACAGATCACTTTGGGAGTGGGCCTGTGAGAACTTTGAGGCCCCAGATTTGAGCCTGACTTCTGGTCCCACCCCAGTCACCTCAGGGTCCTGGGTGTGGGCCAGCTCTCACCTCAGTTTGGCACTGGACGGTTTCCCTGTCCTGACGCACTTGTCCTTTGTACCCGTTGAGGGCATAAGTGAACCTGTCAGCCAGCTCCTCTACGCTGCCCTCGTTGGAGCTCTGCAAAGACACAGCCCGATACCAGGCCAGGAAGCATCAGGGGCCCGGGCATTACAGTGGGGAAGATGCCCATCACCCACTCTGCTCCCCAGATCAGGCAGAGAGGGGCATCTGCAAAGACCTCCAGGCAGGGAGTGAAGTTGATGACCGCTTGAGCACCCCTGCCATTCACAAGTGGGTAGTGGAGCTCCGACCCCAGCACTCAGCTTCCCTTCCTGTGAGCCATGACCTGGGCAGTGAACATGACACACCCTCCTACACCCTCCAGGCTTCTGACACTTACCAACCCGCTCCTGAGCCCGGGATGAGCATCCCTCATCCCCCGCTATCTTCCCCTCACCATTCTGGGGACACACACACACACACACACACACTCACACCCCAATGGGATGAGTGGGAGGTGTGGGGCTAACCCCTGGTGTGACCCCCAGTTGGCGCCCAAGTTTGACCTGATACGGCCTGGCCTCGGTTACCTGTGTGTGCCTCGTGCCAGAGGGCGAGGGGTATCTGTGGTGGCGCTTGCGCCTGTTTCTGCAGCAAGAGAAACATCTCTCACCCTGGGCTTCTTCTGCCCAGGGCGTCGGAAGCACGGGAAGCAAGAGACACATCCTGGTCTCCTGACCTTCTCCACTCAAGTGACCTGGAAAGGCAGTTGTGTCTAGAATGTGGGTACCTGGTTACCACGGTGCCCATTTCTGTTGGGGATCTGTCCCCAGGGAAGTGAGGTCACCCCTTCAAGGTTCCATGAGCTGTGCCCCTTCCTCCAATCAGAGCCACCGGAAGGCCCTCAGGGCTGCTGACCTCTCACCTTCTGGCCCATGTTATCTCCATACCTGTATACAAGCATTCAACACAGCCCTCCCCCCGAGCTCCCTGGGAAGAACGAGAAATGAGTCCCAAATCCTTAGCGTTTCCGTCCAGGCCCTCCATCATCTGACCTTAGCTTCTTTGGCAGTCTTGTCTCTCCCTCACCCCATTTCTGTGGTCACACTTTGAGATGCTCATTGGCATCACACTCTCCCAGCCCAGCTTAGAGCTGTGCCATGCCCTGTGTCGCCGGTTTGGGGGAGAAAGCCGAGTTCACACCTCCTTTTTCTTAGGTGTTCTGTGCCCTGGGGGAAGGCTCTGTGCCTCTCAGGGCCTCCCCCAGGCTCCCAAACTGCCCTGTGAGGATGATGCTAGACACCATTTCCATAGGAAGTCATCAGGTGCAGATGGGACAAGGCCCCAAACAGCTGTGGGCTGGTGTCCCATGAATCTGGTACACAAACATAGAGGTGGAAGATGACAAGAAGGAGTGGGACACAGCATGAGACACTAGACAAAAGCGCCCTGGGCCCAGCCCGTGATCTCAGGGAAGTCACTGCTCATGTGGGCCTCATTTTCAAGTCTGTACCTTTAAGCGGTGAAAATGACAGGAAATTCCGATATGGTCACTCACTGGCCTACAACCTCACCGTGGTCTCTTGTTAAACTTAGCCTCGGACAAGTGCCTCATGTGGGCCCAAGCGTTAGGGGCCTTCACAGTGGCTTCGAGGGAGTCCAGCCTCCTGGTGGGAACATCCTTGTGTGTCCTCTGAGTGCTCAGTAACTGGCTTCTGAACAACATAGAGGACGGCCCAGCTGATGGGGTGTCAGGTCCTGTCACTTGTCTTGTACTCTCGTTCTTGAGGTCCCTTCCTTCCTCTCAGCCTCTCTCTCGCTTTCTCTGTGTGTGTGCGTCTGTCTGTGCCACTGACCTGTTGTTCTGTCTTGAAGCTGAGTCCACACCCTTTTGCTTACCACTTTAGTACACCTTGGTTTTGGTAAGTTCTCCACTTTGTTCTGAGAGTGTCTTGGTCGGAGAAAAGATACGGCATATTGTGCTACTTTATTGTAACTTCTAGACATAACCTGTCAAGTCCCATGAGTGGGATAGATTTCAACCTTGACATCCTGATACAACGATTCTAGTGTGAAGCCATCAAGGTTAGCACCAAGAGTACTAAGCCACATTGACTTCAGGGCCCCCGGATACCAGGTGTTCTCTGTGACCTGTCAACCTCCTGTATCGCTGGGTCCCTAAGCATTCTCTGCCAGCAGCCCGAAGGATCTTTTGTAAATGTAAATATAATCCTGTCTCTTATGAAAACTAACAGTGGTCTCCGATGGCCTTTAGAAATGAGTCCCTAATCCTTAGCGTGTCCTTCCAGGCCCTCCATGATCTGACCTTAGCTTCTTTTGCAGTCTTGTCTCTCCCTCACCCCTTTTCTGTGGTCACACTTGGAGATCCTGATTGGCATCACACTCTCCCAGCCCAGCTTAGAGCTGTGAATGCCCTGTGTCCCAACCTCTCCCTCTGGAGTGGGCGGAAGTCTGGTGTTCTTTCAGGCACCTCCCCTCTTTCCCCGTCCTGCTCTCTGCTCCCATAGTTTATTGTTTTTGTTTTCGTTTTTGTTGTTGTTGTTGTTTCCAGTTGTTGTTTCCAGTACCATGCAATGCTACAACACCCTCGGGAGTGTTAAGGATCTCATTCAGTGTGGAATGGAAGCTGAGAATCATAGGAATAGTGATGAAGCTAACAGTAGGGATTTGTCTTTGTGCACAGGTAGGTGGATCCACAGGTAGGTGGATCCAATATTGAATTCAGGTGCTCAATGATGTCGAGAGGAAAAAAATCCTCTCTTCGCTCTTGTGCTTTATATCAGGGAGGAAAGAGTGTCTCAGAAATCAACTATGAGACTCTTGCGTGAACCCTTGGGCAGAACAGGCCGAATTGCAATTGACATTGGGCAGTTTCAAGTCCAACTGGTCCTGAAGGAGGTGCCTCAGCCCAGGAGGAGGTGGTGAGGGGGAAGGGCAGTGGGGATGTGTCTGATGGTGAGCTTCCTGTTTCTACTGGGATCACTAATGGCCCCGTACATTTCTTCTGTGTGGACTTGTGGAGGAAAGGTGACCCGAGATTCAGGGATGACAGTTTCACAACAGCTTCCTGGTGTCTTGAAATTCCCTGTCTCATAGGGTCTATATTATCCACATATATCTTTTTAGGTATATATCTTTTATTGATCTCAGAGATAGGAAGGGAAAGGGAGCAGAGAGAATCGGGGGTTGGGGAGTGAAGGGGAGGTGAGGAGGCTGGGGAAGGGGAGAGAGAAACATCAATGATGAGAGAGCATAATCGGTCACATAGCCCCTAGCGCACCTCCGGTACGGGCCGTGACTGGGAATGAAACGGGGATCCCTTGGTTCTGGGGTCGACGCTCCAGCACTGAGCCATGCCAGCCCGGCAGCCACATATCACTTTAAAATGAAACTTTTATTAATTCAAATTTAGTAAGACTTAAAATTCAGGGAGACATTTAGGTGTCTCTTGTTGGATACCTGAGGAGTGTTGTTTTGGTGTATTGACCAGCTGGTTTGCCTTGAAAGCAAATATGAAATGAAAGAAAGGAAATGTGTCTCCCCTCAGTGCAAGAGTGTTCTCATGAGAACGATGAGCTTTGGATGGTTGGGCCACCGCACTGAATGGATCCGTCTTGCACAGCGTGCCTCCTTTTGCAATACTCACCAGTGGCATTCCTTTGTCCTTTTCTGCTTAGAATTTTCTGACATGATGGTTTTCATTTAATTATAGATTGTTGCAGTGGTGGTGTCAGTGAACTATGGCCCTTCCGGTAGAACCAGGGCTGTGTACCTTGTTTCCATACCGTCCTGTTCCAGTGGAACCATTGCCTCTTCCTAAGCTGAGTTTGACTGGTGAGTTAAATTCTGGGCTCATGGAGGCAGGGAAATGATTAAGGAAGTGTTTAGTGGAGGGAGTTGTGTTGAGTTACTCCTGTTGCAACCAAAGCAATGGTCTTGCGCTTCCTAGTGATTTTAAATACGGTTAAGACCTAGTGTAGTGGTTGTTTCTGGCCAAATAGCAAATCCAGCTAAACAAGGATGGAAGTAGGATGCCCCCCATCAAGTCAA
Organism: Myotis lucifugus; assembly: GCF_000147115.1. NCBI lineage: Eukaryota > Metazoa > Chordata > Mammalia > Chiroptera > Vespertilionidae > Myotis > Myotis lucifugus. Next base: position 835,872 of record NW_005871379.1, read on the forward strand.
TTTTCCTTTCATGACACCATTGCAAGATACAAATTGGCACTTGGGAAAGTTTCGAAAGATTTGATTGAGTCTGGCCAGTGTCGCCCAGTGGTCGAACCGGGTAGGAGTGCACAGTTGGTTTGATTCCGGGTCAGGGCACAGGCCCGGGTTGCAGACTGGATCACCAATAGGGGTCGTGAAGGAGGCAACCGATCAATGCTTCTGTCTCATCGTTTACGTTTCTGTCTCGCCCTTTCTAACTCCCTGAAGTCAAAAAAGTGCATTTTTAAAATATAGATTGAGTCTAGCCCCGGCTGATGTGGCTCATTAGATGGGCCATCTCCCCTTGCACTGAAAGGTTTCCGGATCAGTTCCCAGGGTGGGCACATGGCAGGGTTCTGCGGTTATTTCCATGTCGGGGGTGGGCAGGAGGCGGCTGATGCGCCTCTCCTCTATGTTTCTCTGCCTCTCCCTTCCTCTCTCTACTGTCTATCTGTCTATTGGAGGTATGATCCTTGTGTCAACCAGAACCTATACATAAAGCAAAATGAGAAGAAACTGTCACTTCTAGTAGTTTCACTTCTGACAGTTCAGTAGTGTTAACATTTTGGTGTATATTTATCCAGATTTTATTTCCCCATTTTATCAGTGTATACATAGTAATCAGAAAAGATTAACATCCTTCCATGTCGGCATATATGGGTACATATGTGTAGCATCCTTCCATGTGTGTGCGTGTGTGTGTGTGTGTGTGTGTGTGTGTGTGTGTGTGTGTGTGTGTGTGTGTGTGTGTGTGTGTTTTAAATCAGCAATTTTTTAAGAGTAGACATGGTATCCAACGGGAAATAGTCTACATAAATAGGTAGGTACTTTTAGAGTATTTAACTTAACGGGAAATAGTCTACATAAATGGGATGTATTCCTCTGAATTATTTAAGATAATCGCCTAGAACTCTTCTGACAGCAAGAGAGAAGGCTTCCAGCACAGCCAGTAGGTGGCTCCATAATGGCTTCAGGTACTGCCTCGGGCGAGGCCAGGCCAGGGCAGGGCCTGTCCTTGGACCAGGCTCTGGCCCCTGAGCGGGCCCTTTCTCTGTCTCGGGAGAGCTCTGGAGCTCAGGGTGTGGACCTGGAGCAGGAGAGAGAGACAGATTGACTCACACACCTGGCTTTTCTGTGACTTTGCGCAGACAGGCAAGAGGCCCACCGCCTTTAAGGGAGCTCCAGCCCGTGAGCCTGCCCTCCCCAGATGATCTGCCCAGATGATCTGTGCCCCTCACCTTGTGGAGTTGCCTCGTTGGGCTCCAGATGCAACCATTGACTTTGGGCGTTGGGCGTGGCCCACCAGGTGTGAGGCAGGGGAGTTGACGGGCACCAAGGCCTGCTCTGCCTCGAAACAGGCGATAGGAAGGGGCTGTCCCAAAGTCCAGCCAGGTCCCCACCATCGCAGCAAAGGCCCTGGGGAGAGGCAGGTGGGCAGCAGAGTCTGAGTCCTGGTCTTTCCTTCCACTCTGCCCTCCCATGGCACAATTGCTTAGATCGGAGCCTCTGTGCAGGCCCCCATTGCCCACCCAGGGCACAGCCCCATGCCACCCCCGGCCCCTGTGTGGCTGTCCTGGTTGTAGCAGGTGTGGGACCCATATCCAGCAGGTTCAACACGGAGTCTGTGTGAGACTCTTCTTCCCACTGGCGGCTCTCCTGAAGGTCCAGTGCACTGCCCAGCCCCACCCTCCAGGCCCTGGGCATCTGGGCTGAGGACTGAGACAGACTTGTGAGCAGCCTGCTCACCACAGTCCTATTCTGAGCAAGGCCACGGTGGTCAGGGGAGATGGATATGGAGAGGGGCAGGCAGCGCGGGGTGGGTCTCTGGGGGGGAGGGGACTCTGAGGGACAACTCAGCCCAGCGTCCCTCTGGGTCTACAAGGCCCGGGACCCCACCCACTGTCGTCTTTGACTCCTGTCCCCTGGAATAGAAGACTCCAGAGCTCAGGCCTTTCTTGGGAATCAGATGATGTGTAAGATTAGGGTTCTGCCAGGCACCCTCCCCCCACAAACAGAGTACCCACTATGCTGACTCTGGGGGCCCTCTTTCCGGACCCGGAGACCACTCACTTTATGACTTGGTCTTGCGCTGTGTCACCCCGGTCATTGTAAGGAGGGGTGCCTCCAGATGGAGAAAACGCTCTGATGGCATCAGCCCTGATGGATGGTGGACACGACCTGCGAATGATGGACAGCGTGACTGCTGGACCCATTGCCCAGAACTGTGGCCCAGGGATTGTGTCTGCTTCATTCCTCGAGTCAGGCTAAGTGGCTCCAAAAGTGCATGCACATTGTCGAGTAAAGAAACTCCAACCAGAAGCATGCCATACATCTGAGTGGGCCTGGGCCCCTGCTCTCCCCAGAAATCCCCAGTGTGGCTACACCAAGGACCAGGACCGGCTAGGTGACATCTCACACTGCTTAACAGGTTGCTTTCCATGTGCTTTTCCACCCTCCGATGCCACAGGCCACTGATGGGTGTGTCAGAGTTCTTTCCGTGGGACAGAGTGAAAGAATTGCCACCAACAACCGCCGCACGTCCAGCTACCCTGTCTGCAGAGCCAGGGAGCAGGTGAGACCTGCCATGGCTTGTCCCCATAGCAGTGCTATGAGGTTGACCACCCAGCAGCCCACATTTCAGAGGAGCATCCTGAGACTCGGGAAGATGTGGTGACGTTTCAGCCTCAGAGCTAGCAGTGGGCAGAGTCACAATGTGTGCTCACCTAGTTAGAAGCTCGTCCAGGAACCGTTGGGCTCTGGAGAGGGCCAGCGTGGAGACATGGGGGACGATTCCCCCCGGGAAAGCTGGTACCATGGCCATGGCCACCTTCTCCGAGGTGCCTTCCTGGAGGGCCCGCATCCTGCAGGACTCATGCAGGTTACCAGTTTGCTCAGCTACACACTGGGTGGGAGAAGGAAGGACATCCATGTCAGCGGCATGACCGTGAATCCCACAAGGATGGAGGATTGGAGCTCGCTCAGGAGGTCCCAGCCCCACTAGGACGTGTGCAAGTGGCGGGTCAGGAGTGCCCCGCTGGACCGGGTTCTCGGTCTTCAAAGTGCCACTGCAGTTCCGTGCATGTTCATACAATTGACACCTTCTCGGCATGTTTTTTCCTTCCCCCCTTCCCTTTAGCTGAGGATCAACAAACCTCCTTGTAGGAATAGTTTAAATGAAGAGCCCGGGCCCTGTGAGTCCTCAAGAAACGTCCTCGTTATACAGATGAGGACACAGAGGCTTAGGAAATATCAAATGTCTGCTCAAGGGCATGCAGGTCAGAACTGGGAACTGTCCTGCATGACATTCCCTGTAGGTACCCGAGACTTACCTGCTACTGACATGGGGGGAAAGGGTGTGGGAACCTTGTCGTTCCCCAGCGTGGAAACAGTGTACAGGGTAGATATGGCCTATGAATGCCTTTGACTTCAAAAGAGAAAGTTATGTTTTATCCTTTTACAGGAAAGGGCATTTTAAGACCCTCATTATGGAGATCGCAGATTCCGCAAGGTGGCAAATGCCTGGAGACTGCAGATGGGAGAAAGGCGATCACGGGGCAGGAATCTGACCAGAGGACTCGGGGAGGAGGAGCTAATCCATGTGGTGGGTGAAAAGTGACAGGTGCCTCACTGTCCCCCTGAGGCCATTGCCAGGGAAGGAACACTGTGTTTGAGTTGGACAACTTGACGTCGGCCAGGTGAAATTTCAATGAGTGAGATTTCCCGGGCCAGGCTGGGAGCAAGGCAGCAGCCATCATCAGAAACTGCTGTTGGCAACGTCCCTGCCACAGCCTTTGGGTTTGGAATCTGCCTGCAGCCGTTCAAATTGTACATGTGCTCGTCCTTCCACCAGCAGTGGGCGTCCATCAGCCAGCCGGGGACATTACATGTGCTGTGCTCTGACTCGTGTACCCCTAATCCCATGACTTTGCAACCCCTAGAACTTGATCATGTGTCTGCATTTGAGTTTTAGTCTTCAAGCAAGTCATTCGGGTGACGTGAATTTAGTGGTGTGGGTCTTCATCTAATCTGAACAGTGTCCTTAGAAGAGGAGGGGAGGGCACGTGGCAGTGCAGAGGGGAGTCCATGTGACACACAGAGAGAAGACAGCCATCTACAAGCTGAGGAGCAACGCCCTCAGGAGATACCAGCCCCGCTGACAGCACCACCTCTCACTTCTAGCTCCGGAATTGTGAGAAAATGAATGTCTGCTGTGAACACCACCCAGTGTGGTCCTATGTTATGGCAGCCCAAGCAAGCAACCTAACAGTCCATTCCGACACACATCAGTGTTCTGGGCAGCACTGCTGACATGGCAGCTGAACTGCATTAGGCCCATGTCCAACGCCACTGAAAGGCTGCATCGCTGGGCAAACGACCTCCCCGATTGGACCAGGTCTGCAAGGACAGTGGAGCTGAGTGCTCCAGAGGATACGTGGCAAGTGTAGGTTAAGCAACACAAACAGCGAAAGGCCGGAGTGCTCATGGTCCACTGTGAAGTCAGACAACATTTCTGTCTCAGATATTTCTACAAATATGTGAGGAGCGTCTCTCTACCGTCCCCTGTAGCTGGAGGGGGGCGTGGGGATCCGCATTTCTTTTTCTTGGGGCTGTGGGACACTATGGAGAGTCCTGGGAGGGTGCCCGGGGAGTCCCCAGATTTGAGTGTGGGTTGCGGGCAATGCCAGGTGGTGTTGGGTTATGGGTGTAGAGACCCTCAAGGCCAGCACTCACCTCAGACAGGCACTGGTCTGTGTCTTCAGCCTGGTGCACCTGCACCCTGACCCCGTAGGTGGTGTAGTTGGGTCCATGGGCCAGCACCTCAATGATGTCCTCCTTGGAGCTCTGCTAAGACAGAGTGGGTACTGAGCCAGGAGGCATCAGGAACCTTCCACCCAATCTGTGGTCCTGTGTCATGGCAGACGTAGTCTATGAGGACACAGTGAGGATGTTCCTGGCAACCCTGCTGAGCTAGCAAGAATTGATTTGTGTCAAGGTGTAGCCACAGGGAAAGCCTGAATCACTGATGCAAAATCTGAGCTTGTTGGGATGATATGGAGTTGGGTAAGGCCAGAGCTCCTGACCTGGCTGCCCTGCAATGGTTTGTCGTCCTCTGTCTGAGGTGATAGGTTGCACAGAATAGTATTCCACACCTTAATCCTTTCCTACGCCCCTAACCCCCCCCGCTCCCGCTTCTCCCCTCCCCCCTCTTTCTTTTTTTCTTTCTTTTTTTTAGCATTCTCCAGTTGGATGATGTGTAAGGCTTGGAGAAGGTCTACAAGGACAGTCGGGCTGGGGCTGGTCCACAGGATACTTGGGGAAGGGAGTTCATCAGTTGAAAGGAGCATGAGGCAAAGACAGCAACAAATGCTTCCTCTCTGATCCCAACAAGCACTTGAAGAAAGACTGCTTTTCTCCCCTACAAGGGACCTGGTCAGGAGGATTGAAGGTACAGATCACTTTGGGAGTGGGCCTGTGAGAACTTTGAGGCCCCAGATTTGAGCCTGACTTCTGGTCCCACCCCAGTCACCTCAGGGTCCTGGGTGTGGGCCAGCTCTCACCTCAGTTTGGCACTGGACGGTTTCCCTGTCCTGACGCACTTGTCCTTTGTACCCGTTGAGGGCATAAGTGAACCTGTCAGCCAGCTCCTCTACGCTGCCCTCGTTGGAGCTCTGCAAAGACACAGCCCGATACCAGGCCAGGAAGCATCAGGGGCCCGGGCATTACAGTGGGGAAGATGCCCATCACCCACTCTGCTCCCCAGATCAGGCAGAGAGGGGCATCTGCAAAGACCTCCAGGCAGGGAGTGAAGTTGATGACCGCTTGAGCACCCCTGCCATTCACAAGTGGGTAGCGGAGCTCCGACCCCAGCACTCAGCTTCCCTTCCTGTGAGCCATGACCTGGGCAGTGAACATGACACACCCTCCTACACCCTCCAGGCTTCTGACACTTACCAACCCGCTCCTGAGCCCGGGATGAGCATCCCTCATCCCCCGCTATCTTCCCCTCACCATTCTGGGGACACACACACACACACATACACCCCCCCACACACACTCACACACTCACACCCCAATGGGATGAGTGGTAAGAGGTGTGGGCCCCAGTTGGCGCCCAAGTTTGACCTGATACGGCCTGGCCTCGGTTACCTGTGTGTGCCTCGTGCCAGAGGGCGAGGGGTATCGGTGGTGGCGCTTGCGCCTGTTTCTGCAGCAAGAGAAACATCTCTCACCCTGGGCTTTCTTCTGCCCAGGGCGTCGGAAGCACGGGAAGCAAAAGAGACACATCCTGGTCTCCTGACCTTCTCCACTCAAGTGACCTGGAAAGGCAGTTGTGTCTAGAATGTGGGTACCTGGTTACCACGGTGCCCATTTCTGTTGGGGATCTGTCCCCAGGGAAGTGAGGTCACCCCTTCAAGGTTCCATGAGCTGTGCCCCTTCCTCCAATCAGAGCCACCGGAAGGCTCCTCAGGGCTGCTGACCTCTCACCTTCTGGCCCATGTTATCTCCATACCTGTATACAAGCATCCAACACAGCCCTCCCCCCGAGCGCCCTGGGAAGAACAAGAAATGAGTCCCAAATCCTTAGTGTGTCCGTCCAGGCCCTCCATGATCTGACCTTAGCTTCTTTGGCAGTCTTGTCTCTCCCTCACCCCATTTCTGTGGTCACACTTTGAGATGCTCATTGGCAGCACACTCTCCCAGCCCAGCTTAGAGCTGTGCCATGCCCTGTGTCGCCGGTTTGGGGGAGAAAGCCGAGTTCACACCTCCTTTTTCTTACGTGTTCTGTGCCCTGGGGGAAGCCTCTGTGCCTCTCAGGGCCTCCCCCAGGCTCCCAAACTGCCCTGTGAGGATGATGCTAGACACCATTTCCATAGGAAGTCATCAGGTGCAGATGGGACAAGGCCCCGAACAGCTGTGGGCTGGTGTCCCATGAATCTGGTCCACAAACATAGAGGTGGAAGATGACAAGAAGGAGTGGGACACAGCATGAGACACTAGACAAAAGCGCCCTGGGCCCAGCCCGTGATCTCAGGGAAGTCACTGCTCATGTGGGCCTCATTTTCAAGTCTGTACCTTTAAGGGTTGGAAATGACAGGAAATTCCGATATGGTCACTCACTGGCCTACAACCTCACCGTGGTCTCTTGTTAAACTTAGCCTCGGACAAGTGCCTCATGTGGGCCCAAGCGTTAGGGGCCTTCACAGTGGCTTCGAGGGAGTCCAGCCTCCTGGTGGGAACATCCTTGTGTGTCCTCTGAGTGCTCAGTAACTGGCTTCTGAACAACATAGAGGACGGCCCAGCTGATGGGGTGTCAGGTCCTGTCACTTGTCTTGTACTCTCGTTCTTGAGGTCCCTTCCTTCCTCTCAGCCTCTCTCTCGCTTGCTCTGTGTGTGTGCGTCTCTGTCTGTGCCACTGACCTGTTGTTCTGTCTTGAAGCTGAGTCCACACCCTTTTGCTTACCACTTTAGTACACCTTGGTTTTGGTAAGTTCTCCACTTTGTTCTGAGAGTGTCTTGGTCGGAGAAAAGATACGGCATATTGTGCTACTTTATTGTAACTTCTAGACATAACCTGTCAAGTCCCATGAGTGGGATAGATTTCAACCTTGACATCCTGATACAACGATTCTAGTGTGAAGCCATCAAGGTTAGCACCAAGAGTACAAGCCATAGAATGTATCAGTTGCTCAGCCAGCCCTTATCTCAGCCAATTGTCAACCTCCTGTATCGCCGGGTCCCTAAGCATTCTCTGCCAGCAGCCCGAAGGATCTTTTGAAAATGTAAATATAATCCTGTCTCTTATGAAAACTAACAGTGGTCTCCGATGGCCTTTAGAAATGAGTCCCTAATCCTTAGCGTGTCCTTCCAGGCCCTCCATGATCTGACCTTAGCTTCTTTTGCAGTCTTGTCTCTCCCTCACCCCTTTTCTGTGGTCACACTTGGAGATCCTGATTGGCATCACACTCTCCCAGCCCAGCTTAGAGCTGTGCCATGCCCTGTGTCCCAACGTCTCCCTCTGGAGTCGGTGGATGTCTGGTGTTCTTCAGGCACCTCCCCTCTTTCCCCTGTCCTGCTCTCTGCTCCCATAGTTTATTGTTTTTGTTTTCATTTTTGTTGTTGTTTCCAGTACCATGCAATGCTACATTGTCCACCCTCGGGAGGGTTAAGGATCTCATTCAGTGTGGAAGCTGAGAATCATAGGCAGCAGAATAGTGATGAAGCTAACAGTAGGGATTTGTCTTTGTCACAAAATCACAAGTGCACAGGTAGGTGGATCCAATATTGAATTCAGGTGCTCAATGATGTCAGGGTAAGCTCCCAGCATCAACGAGAGGAAAAAAATCCTCTCTTCGCTCTTGTGCTTTATATCAGGGAGGAAAAGAGTGTCTCAGAAATCAACTATGAGACTCTTGCGTGAAACCTTGGGCAGAACAGGCCAAATTGCAATTGACATTGGGCAGTTTCATGTCCAACTGGTCCTGAAGGAGGTGCCTCAGCCCAGGAGGAGGTGGTGAGGGGGAAGGGCAGTGGGGATGTGTCTGATGGTGAGCTTCCTGTTTCTACTGGGATCACTAATGGCCCCGTACATTTCTTCTGTGTGGACTTGTGGAGGAAGGTGACCCGAGATTCAGGGATGACAGTTTCTTCACAACGGTTTCCTAGTGTCTTGAAGTTCCCTGTCTCATAGGGTCTTCATTATCCACATATAACTTGTTAGACGTATATGTTTTTATTGATCTCAGAGAGAGGAAGGGAAGGGAACAAAGATAGCAGGAGAGAGGTGGAAAGAGTGAGGGGGGGAGAGGAGGCTGGGGAAGGGGAGAGAGAAACATCAATGATGAGAGAGCATCATCGGTCACATATCCCCTAGCGCGCAACCACGGTACGGGCCGTGACTGGGAATGAAACGGGGATCCCTTGGTTCTCGGGTCGACGCTCCAGCACTGAGCCCTGCCAGCCCGGCAGCCACATATCACTTTAAAATGAAACTTTTATTAATTCAAATTTAGTAAGACTTAAAATTCAGGGAGACATTTAGGTGTCCCTTGTTGGATACCTGAGGAGTGTTGTTTTGGTGTGTTGACCAGCTGGTTTGCCTTGAAAGCAAATATGAAATGAAAGAAAGGAAATGTGTCTCCCCTCAGAGCAAGAGTGTTCTCATGAGAACGATGAGCTTTGGATGGTTGGGCCACCGCACTGAATGGATCCGTCTTGCAAAGCGTGCCTCCTTTTGCAATACTCACCAGTGGCATTCCTTTGTCCTTTTCTGCTTAGAATTTTCTGACATGGTGGTTTTCATTTAATTATAGATTGCTGCAGTGGTGGTGTCAGTGAACTATGGCCCTACCGGTAGAACCAGGGCTGTGTACCTTGTTTCCGTACCGTCCTGTTCCAGTGGAACCATTGCCTCTTCCTAAGCTGAGTTTGACTGTGAGTTAAATTCTGGGCTCATGGAGGCAGGGAGATTAAGGAAGTGTTTAGTGGAGGGAGTTGTGTTGAGTTACTCCTGTTGCAACCAAAGCAATGGTCTTGCGCTTCCTAGTGATTTTAAATACGGTTAAGACCTAGTGTAGTGGTTGTTTCTGGCCAAATAGCAAATCCAGCTAAACAAGGAGGGAAGTAGGATGCCCCCCATTAAGTCAATTTTCCTTTCATGACACCATTGCAAGATACAAATTGGCACTTGGGAAGTTTCGAAAGATTTGATTGAGTCTGGCCAGTGTCGCCCAGTGGTCGAACCGGGTAGGAGTGCACAGTTGGTTTGATTCCGGGTCAGGGCACAGGCCCGGGTTGCAGACTGGATCACCAATAGGGGTCGTGAAGGAGGCAACCGATCAATGCTTCTGTCTCATCGTTTACGTTTCTGTCTCGCCTTTCTAACTCCCTGAAGTCAAAAAAGTGCATTTTTAAAATATAGATTGAGTCTAGCCCCGGCTGATGTGGCTCATTAGATGGGCCATCTCCCCTTGCACTGAAAGGTTTCCGGATCAGTTCCCAGGGAGGGCACATGGCAGGGTTCTGCGGTTATTTCCATGTCGGGGGTGGGCAGGAGGCGGCTGATGCGCCTCTCCTCTATGTTTCTCTGCCTCTCCCTTCCTCTCTCTACTGTCTATCTGTCTATTGGAGGTATGATCCTTGTGTCAACCAGAACCTATACATGAAGCAAAATGGAAGAAGCTGTCACTTCTAGTAGTTTCACTTCTGACAGTCAGTAGTGTTAACATTTTGGTGTATATTTATCCAGATTTTATTTCCCCATTTTATCAGTGTATACATAGTAATCAGAAAAAGATTAAATGTTTCAAAACTTATTTTAAAACTGTATTATACAGTGAGCATCCTTCCATGTCAGCATATATGGGTACATATGTGTGTGTGTGTGTGTGTGTGAGTGTGTGTGTGTCCGTATAGGTAGGATTCCGTATAGGTACAAGAGCGTGTTTTTAATCAGCAATTTTTTATTCAAAAGAGTATTTAACTTAATGGGAAATAGTCTACATAAAGTAGGTACTTTTAGAAATTATCATTATTTACTATTGAAAATGTACAGTTGGGATGTATTCCTCTAGAACTCTTCTGACAGCAAGAGAGACTCTTCTGACAGCAAGAGAGAAGGCTTCCAGCACAGCCAGTAGGTGGCTCCAGCGAGGCCAGGCCAGGGCAGGGCCTGTCCTTGGACCAGGCTCTGGCCCCTGAGCGGGCCCTTTCTCTGGCTCGGGAGAGCTCTGGAGCTCAGGGCGTGGACCTGGAGCAGGAGAGAGAGACAGATTGACTCACACACCTGGCTTTTCTGTGACTTTGCGCAGACAGGCAAGAGGCCCACCGCCTTTAAGGGAGCTCCAGCCCGTGAGCCTGCCCTCCCCAGATGATCTGCCCAGATGATCTGTGCCCCTCACCTTGTGGAGTTGCCTCGGTGGGCCCCAGATGCTGCAGCTCCAACCATTGACTTTGGGCGTGGCCCACCAGGTGTGAGGCAGGGAGTTGACGGGCACCAAGGCCTGCTCTGCCTCGAAACAGGCGATAGGAAGGGGCTGTCCCAAACCCTGGACCTGGTCCAGCCAGGTCCCCACCATCGCAGCAAAGGCCCTGGGGAGAGGCAGGTGGGCAGCAGTGTCTGAGTCCTGGTCTTTCCTTCCGCTCTGCCCTCCCATGGCACAATTGCTTAGATCGGAGCCCTGTGCAGGCCCCCCTTGCCCACCCAGGGCACAGCCCCATGCCACCCCCGGCCCCTGTGTGGCTGTCCTGGTTGTAGCAGGTGTGGGACCCATATCCAGCAGGTTCAACACGGAGTCTGTGTGAGACTCTTCTTCCCACTGGCGGCTCTCCTGAAGGTCCAGTGCACTGCCCAGCCCCACCCTCCAGGCCCTGGGCATCTGGGCTGAGGACTGAGACAGACTTGTGAGCAGCCTGCTCACCACAGTCCTATTCTGAGCCTGGCCACGGTGGTCAGGGGAGATGGATATGGAGAGGGGCAGGCAGCGCGGGGTGGGTCTCTGGGGGGGAGGAGACTCTGAGGGACAACTCAGCCCAGCGTCCCTCTGGGTCTACAAGGCCCGGGACCCCACCCACTGTCGTCTTTGACTCCTGTCCTCCTGGAATAGAAGACTCCAGAGCTCAGGCCTTTCTTGGGAATCAGATGATGTGTAAGATTAGGGTTCTGCCAGGCACCCTCCCCCCCACAAACAGAGTACCCACTATGCTGACTCTGGGGCCCTCTTTCCGGACCCGGAGACCACTCACTTTATGACTTGGTCTTGCGCTGTGTCACCCCGGTCATTGTAAGGAGGGGTGTCTCCAGATGGAAAAAACACTCTGATGGCATCAGCCCTGATGGATGGTGGACACGACCTGCGAATGATGGACAGCGTGACTGCTGGACCCATTGCCCAGAACTGTGGCCCAGGGATTGTGTCTGCTTCATTCCTCGAGTCAGGCTAAGTGGCTCCAAAAGTGCATGCACATTGTCGAGTAAAGAAACTCCAACCAGAAGCATGCCATACATCTGAGTGGGCCTGGGCCCCTGCTCTCCCCAGAAATCCCCAGTGTGGCTACACCAAGGACCAGGACCGGCTAGGTGACATCTCACACTGCTTAACAGGTTGCTTTCCATGTGCTTTTCCACCCTCCGATGCCACAGGCCACTGATGGGTGTGTCAGAGTTCTTTCCGTGGGACAGAGTGAAAGAATTGCCACCAACAACCGCCGCACGTCCAGCTACCCTGTCTGCAGAGCCAGGGAGCAGGTGAGACCTGCCATGGCTTGTCCCCATAGCAGTGCTATGAGGTTGACCAAGCAGCAGCCCACATTTCAGAGGAGCATCCTGAGACTCGGGAAGATGTGGTGACGTTTCAGCCTCAGAGCTAGCAGTGGGCAGAGTCACGAGTGTGTGCTCACCTAGTGAAAAGCTCGTCCAGGAACGCTGGGCTCTGGAGAGGGCCAGCGTGGAGACATGGGGGACGATTCCCCCGGGAAAGCTGGTACCATGGCCATGGCCACCTTCTCCGAGGTGCCTTCCTGGAGGGCCCGCATCCTGCAGGACTCATGCAGGTTACCAGTTTGCTCAGCTACACACTGGGTGGGAGAAGGAAGGACATCCATGTCAGCGGCATGACCGTGAATCCCACAAGGATGGAGGATTGGAGCTCGCTCGGGAGGTCCCAGCCCCACTAGGACGTGTGCAAGTGGCGGGTCAGGAGTGCCCCGCTGGACCGGGTTCTCGGTCTTCAAAGTGCCACTGCAGTTCCGTGCATGTTCATACAATTGACACCTTCTCGGCATGTTTTTTTCTTCCCCCTTCCCTTTAGCTGAGGATCAACAAACCTCCTTGTAGGAATAGTTTAAATGAAGAGCCCGGGCCCTGTGAGTCCTCAAGAAACGTCCTCGTTATACAGATGAGGACACAGAGGCTTAGGAAATATCAAATGTCTGCTCAAGGCATGCAGGTCAGAACGGGGAACTGTCCTGCATGACATTCCCTGTCAGGTACCCGAGACTTACCTGCTACTGACATGGGTGGAAAGGGTGTGGGAACCTTGTCGTTCCCCAGCGTGGAAACAGTGTACAGGGTAGATATGGCCTATGAATGCCTTTGACTTCAAAAGAGAAAGTTATGTTTTATCCTTTTACAGGAAAGGGCATTTTAAGACCCTCATTATGGAGATCGCAGATTCCGCAAGGTGGCAAATGCCTGGAGACTGCAGATGGGAGAAAGGCGATCAGGGGGCAGGAATCTGACCAGAGGACTCGGGGAGGAGGAGCTAATCCATGTGGTGGGTGAAAAGTGACAGGTGCCTCACTGTCCCCCTGAGGCCATTGCCAGGGAAGGAACACTGTGTTTGAGTTGGACAACTTGACGTCGGCCAGGTGAAAATTTCAATGAGTGAGATTTCCCGGGCCAGGCTGGGAGCAAGGCAGCAGCCATCATCAGAAACTGCTGTTGGCAACGTCCCTGCCACAGCCCTTTGGGTTTGGAATCTGCCTGCAGCCGTTCAAATTGTACATGTGCTCGTCCTTCCACCAGCAGTGGGCGTCCATCAGCCAGCCGGGGACATTCCATGTACTGTGCTCTGACTCGTGTACCCCTAATCCCATGACTTTGCAACCCCTAGAACTTGATCATGTGTCTGCATTTGAGTTTTAGTCTTCAAGCAAGTCATTCGGGTGACGTGAATTTAGTGGTGTGGGTCTTCATCTAATCTGAACAGTGTCCTTAGAAGAGGAGGGGAGGGCACGTGGCAGTGCAGAGGGGAGTCCATGTGACACACAGAGAGAAGACAGCCATCTACAAGCTGAGGAGCAACGCCCTCAGGAGATACCAGCCCCGCTGACAGCACCACCTCTCACTTCTAGCCTCCGGAATTGTGAGAAAATGAATGTCTGCTGTGAACACCACCCAGTGTGGTCCTATGTTATGGCAGCCCAAGCAAGCAGCCTAACACAGTCCATTCCAACACACATCAGTGTTCCGGGCAGCACTGCTGACATGGCAGCTGAACTGCATTAGGCCCATGTCCAACAGCACTGAAAGGCTGCATCGCTGGGCAAACGACCTCCCCATTGGACCAGGTCTGCAAGGACAGTGGAGCTGAGTGCTCCAGAGGATACGTGGCAAGTGTAGGTTAAGCAACACAAACAGCGAAAGGCCGGAGTGCTCATGGTCCACTGTGAAGTCAGACAACATTTCTGTCTCTGATATTTCTACAAATATGTGAGGAGCGTCTCTCTACCGTCCCCTGTAGCTGGAGGGGGCGTGGGGATCCGCATTTCTTTTTCTTGGGGCTGTGGGACACTATGGAGAGTCCTGGGAGGGTGCCCGGGGAGTCCCCAGATTTGAGTGTGGGTTGCGGGCAATGCCAGGTGGTGTTGGGCTTATGGGTGTAGAGACCCTCAAGGCCAGCACTCACCTCAGACAGGCACTGGTCTGTGTCTTCAGCCTGGTGCACCTGCACCCTGACCCCGTAGGTGGTGTAGTTGGGTCCATGGGCCAGCACCTCAATGATGTCCTCCTTGGAGCTCTGCTAAGACAGAGTGGGTACTGAGCCAGGAGGCATCAGGAACCTTCCACCCAATCTGTGGTCCTGTGTCATGGCAGACGTAGTCTATGAGGACACAGTGAGGATGTTCCTGGCAACCCTGCTGAGCTAGCAAGAATTGATTTGTGTCAAGGTGTAGCCACAGGGAAAGCCTGAATCACTGATGCGAAATCTGTCCTTGTTGGGATGATATGGAGTTGGGTAAGGCCAGAGCTCCTGACCTGGCTGCCCTGCAATGGTTTGTCGTCCTCTGTCTGAGGTGATAGGTTGCACAGAATAGTATTCCACACCTTAATCCTTTCCTACGCCCCTAACCCCCCCCACCACCCTCCCGCTTCCCCCCTCTTTTCTTTCTTTTTTTTAATACACAGCATTCTCCAGTTGGATGATGTGTAAGGCTTGGAGAGGTCTACAAGGACAGTCGGGCTGGGGCTGGTCCACAGGATACTTGGGGATGGGAGTTCATCAGTTGAAAGGAGCATGAGGCAAAGACAGCAACAAATGCTTCCTCTCTGATCCCAACAAGCACTTGAAGAAAGACTGCTTTTCTCCCCTACAAGGGACCTGGTCAGGAGGATTGAAGGTACAGATCAGTTTGGGAGTGGGCCTGTGAGAACTTTGAGGCCCCAGATTTGAGCCTGACTTCTGGTCCCACCCCAGTCACCTCAGGGTCCTGGGTGTGGGCCAGCTCTCACCTCAGTTTGGCACTGGACGGTTTCCCTGTCCTGACGCACTTGTCCTCTGTACCCGTTGAGGGCATAAGTGAACCTGTCAGCCAGCTCCTCTACGCTGCCCTTGTTGGAGCTCTGCAAAGACACAGCCCGATACCAGGCCAGGAAGCATCAGGGGCCCGGGCATTACAGTGGGGAAGATGCCCATCACCCACTCTGCTCCCCAGATCAGGCAGAGAGGGGCATCTGCAAAGACCTCCAGGCAGGGAGTGAAGTTGATGACCGCTTGAGCACCCCTGCCATTCACAAGTGGGTAGCGGAGCTCCGACCCCAGCACTCAGCTTCCCTTCCTGTGAGCCATGACCTGGGCAGTGAACATGACACACCCTCCTACACCCTCCAGGCTTCTGACACTTACCAACCCGCTCCTGAGCCCGGGATGAGCATCCCTCATCCCCCGCTATGTTCCCCTCACCATTCTGGGGACACACACACACACACATACACCCCCCCACACACACACTCACACCCCAATGGGATGAGTGGTAAGAGGTGTGGGGCTAACCCCTGGTGTGACCCCCAGTTGGCGCCCAAGTTTGACCTGAAAGGGCCTGGCCTCGGTTACCTGTGTGTGCCTCGTGCCAGAGGGCGAGGGGTATCGGTGGTGGCGCTTGCGCCTGTTTCTGCAGCAAGAGAAACATCTCTCACCCTGGGCTTTCTTCTGCCCAGGGCGTCGGAAGCACGGGAAGCAAAAGAGACACATCCTGGTCTCCTGACCTTCTCCACTCAAGTGACCTGGAAAGGCAGTTGTCTCTAGAATGTGGGTACCTGGTTACCACGGTGCCCATTTCTGTTGGGGTTCTGTCCCCAGGGAAGTGAGGTCACCCCTTCAAGGTTCCATGAGCTGTGCCCCTTCCTCCAATCAGAGCCACCGGAAGGCCCCTCAGGGCTGCTGACCTCTCACCTTCTGGCCCATGTTATCTCCATACCTGTATACAAGCATCCAACACAGCCCTCCCCCCGAGCGCCCTGGGAAGAACAAGAAATGAGTCCCAAATCCTTAGCGTGTCCGTCCAGGCCCTCCATCATCTGACCTTAGCTTCTTTGGCAGTCTTGTCTCTCCCTCACCCCATTTCTGTGGTCACACTTTGAGATGCTCATTGGCATCACACTCTCCCAGCCCAGCTTAGAGCTGTGCCATGCCCTGTGTCGCCGGTTTGGGGGAGAAAGCCGAGTTCACACCTCCTTTTTCTTAGGTGTTCTGTGCCCTTGGGGAAGCCTCTGTGCCTCTCAGGGCCTCCCCCAGGCTCCCAAACTGCCCTGTGAGGATGATGCTAGACACCATTTCCATAGGAAGTCATCAGGTGCAGATGGGACAAGGCCCCGAACAGCTGTGGGCTGGTGTCCCATGAATCTGGTCCACAAACATAGAGGTGGAAGATGACAAGAAGGAGTGGGACACAGCATGAGACACTAGACAAAAGCGCCCTGGGCCCAGCCCGTGATCTCAGGGAAGTCACTGCTCATGTGGGCCTCATTTTCAAGTCTGTACCTTTAAGGGTTGGAAATGACAGGAAATTCCGATATGGTCACTCACTGGCCTACAACCTCACCGTGGTCTCTTGTTAAACTTAGCCTCGGACAAGTGCCTCATGTGGGCCCAAGCGTTAGGGGCCTTCACAGTGGCTTCGAGGGAGTCCAGCCTCCTGGTGGGAACATCCTTGTGTGTCCTCTGAGTGCTCAGTAACTGGCTTCTGAACAACATAGAGGACGGCCCAGCTGATGGGGTGTCAGGTCCTGTCACTTGTCTTGTACTCTCGTTCTTGAGGTCCCTTCCTTCCTCTCAGCCTCTCTCTCGCTTGCTCTGTGTGTGTGCGTCTCTGTCTGTGCCACTGACCTGTTGTTCTGTCTTGAAGCTGAGTCCACACCCTTTTGCTTACCACTTTAGTACACCTTGGTTTTGGTAAGTTCTCCACTTTGTTCTGAGAGTGTCTTGGTCGGAGAAAAGATACGGCATATTGTGCTACTTTATTGTAACTTCTAGACATAACCTGTCAAGTCCCATGAGTGGGATAGATTTCAACCTTGACATCCTGATACAACGATTCTAGTGTGAAGCCATCAAGGTTAGCACCAAGAGTACTAAGCCACATTGACTTCAGGGCCCCCGGATACCAGGTGTTCTCTGTGACCTGTCAACCTCCTGTATCGCCGGGTCCCTAAGCATTCTCTGCCAGCAGCCCGAAGGATCTTTTGAAAATGTAAATATAATCCTGTCTCTTATGAAAACTAACAGTGGTCTCCGATGGCCTTTAGAAATGAGTCCCTAATCCTTAGCGTGTCCTTCCAGGCCCTCCATGATCTGACCTTAGCTTCTTTTGCAGTCTTGTCTCTCCCTCACCCCTTTTCTGTGGTCACACTTGGAGATCCTGATTGGCATCACACTCTCCCAGCCCAGCTTAGAGCTGTGCCATGCCCTGTGTCCCAACGTCTCCCTCTGGAGTGGGCGGAAGTCTGGTGTTCTTTCAGGCACCTCCCCTCTTTCCCCTGTCCTGCTCTCTGCTCCCATAGTTTATTGTTTTTGTTTTCGTTTTTGTTGTTGTTGTTGTTGTTGTTTCCAGTACCATGCAATGCTACAACCTTGTCCACCCTCGGGAGGGTTAAGGATCTCATTCAGTGTGGAAGCTGAGAATCATAGGCAGCAGAATAGTGATGAAGCTAACAGTAGGGATTTGTCTTTGTCACAAAATCACAAGTGCACAGGTAGGTGGATCCAATATTGAATTCAGGTGCTCAATGATGTCAGGGTAAGCTCCCAGCATCAACGAGAGGAAAAAATCCTCTCTTCGCTCTTGTGCTTTATATCAGGGAGGAAAAGAGTGTCTCAGAAATCAACTATGAGACTCTTGCGTGAACCCTTGGGCAGATCAGGCCAAATTGCAAGGGACATGGGGCAGTTTCATGTCCAACTGGTCCTGAAGGAGGTGCCTCAGCCCAGGAGGAGGTGGTGAGGGGGAAGGGCAGTGGGGATGTGTCTGATGGTGAGCTTCCTGTTTCTACTGGGATCACTAATGGCCCCGTACATTTCTTCTGTGTGGACTTGTGGAGGAAAGGTGACCCGAGATTCAGGGATGACAGTTTCTTCACAACGGTTTCCTAGTGTCTTGAAGTTCCCTGTCTCATAGGGTCTTCATTATCCACATATAACTTGTTAGACGTATATGTTTTTATTGATCTCAGAGAGAGGAAGGGAAAGGGAACAAAGATAGCGGGAGAGAGGTGGAAAGAGTGAGGGGGGGGAGAGGAGGCTGGGGAAGGGGAGAGAGAAACATCAATGATGAGAGAACATCATCGGTCACATATCCCCTAGCGCGCAACCACGGTACGGGCCGTGACTGGGAATGAAACGGGGATCCCTTGGTTCTGGGGTCGACGCTCCAGCACTGAGCCATGCCAGCCCGGCAGCCACATATCACTTTAAAATGAAATTTTTATTAATTCAAATTTAGTAAGACTTAAAATTCAGGGAGACATTTAGGTGTCTCTTGTTGGATACCTGAGGAGTGTTGTTTTGGTGTATTGACCAGCTGGTTTGCCTTGAAAGCAAATATGAAATGAAAGAAAGGAAATGTGTCTCCCCTCAGAGCAAGAGTGTTCTCATGAGAACGATGAGCTTTGGATGGTTGGGCCACCGCACTGAATGGATCCGTCTTGCACAGCGTGCCTCCTTTTGCAATACTCACCAGTGGCATTCCTTTGTCCTTTTCTGCTTAGAATTTTCTGACATGATGGTTTTCATTTAATTATAGATTGTTGCAGTGGTGGTGTCAGTGAACTATGGCCCTTCCGGTAGAACCAGGGCTGTGTACCTTGTTTCCGTACCGTCCTGTTCCAGTGGAACCATTGCCTCTTCCTAAGCTGAGTTTGACTGGTGAGTTAAATTCTGGGCTCATGGAGGCAGGGAAATGATTAAGGAAGTGTTTAGTGGAGGGAGTTGTGTTGAGTTACTCCTGTTGCAACCAAAGCAATGGTCTTGCGCTTCCTAGTGATTTTAAATACGGTTAAGACCTAGCGTAGTGGTTGTTTCTGGCCAAATAGCAAATCCAGCTAAACAAGGAGGGAAGTAGGATGCCCCCCATTAAGTCAATTTTCCTTTCATGACACCATTGCAAGATACAAATTGGCACTTGGGAAAGTTTCGAAAGATTTGATTGAGTCTGGCCAGTGTCGCCCAGTGGTCGAACCGGGTAGGAGTGCACAGTTGGTTTGATTCCGGGTCAGGGCACAGGCCCGGGTTGCAGACTGGATCACCAATAGGGGTCGTGAAGGAGGCAACCGATCAATGCTTCTGTCTCATCGTTTACGTTTCTGTCTCGCCCTTTCTAACTCCCTGAAGTCAAAAAAGTGCATTTTTAAAATATTGATTTAGTCTACCCCGGCTGATGTGGCTCATTAGATGGGCATTCTCCCCTTGCACTGAAAGGTTTCCGGATCAGTCCCAGGGAGGGCACATGGCAGGGTTCTGCGGTTATTTCCATGTCCGGAGTGGGCAGGAGGGGGCTGATGCGCCTCTCCTCTATGTTTCTCTGCCTCTCCCTTCCTCTCTCTACTGTCTATCTGTCTATTGGAGGTATGATCCTTGTGTCAACCAGAACCTATACATAAAGCAAAATGAGAAGAAGCTGTCACTTCTAGTAGTTTCACTTCTGACAGTTCAGTAGTGTTAACATTTTGGTGTATATTTATCCAGATTTTATTTCCCCATTTTATCAGTGTATACATAGTAATCAGAAAAAGATTAAATGTTTCAAAACTTACAGTGAGCATCCTATACAGTGAGCATCCTTCCATGTCAGCATATATGGGTACATGTGTGTGTGTGTGTGTGTGTGTGTGTGTGTCTGTATGGGTATAGGTACAAGAGTAGACATGGTATCCACGTGTTTTTAATCAGCAATTTTTTATTCAAAAAGAGTATCTACATAATGGGAAATAGTTTTAGAAATTATCATTATTTACTATTGAAAATGTACAGTTGGGATGTATTCCTCTGAATTATTTAAGATAATCGCCTAGAACTCTTCTGACAGCAAGAGAGAAGGCTTCCAGCACAGCCAGTAGGTGGCTCCATAATGGCTTCAGGTACTGCCTCGGGCGAGGCCAGGCCAGGGCAGGGCCTGTCCTTGGACCAGGCTCTGGCCCCTGAGCGGGCCCTTTCTCTGTCTCGGGAGTGCTCTGGAGCTCAGGGCGTGGACCTGGAGCAGGAGAGAGAGACAGATTGACTCACACACCTGGCTTTTCTGTGACTTTGCGCAGACAGGCAAGAGGCCCACCGCCTTTAAGGGAGCTCCAGCCCGTGAGCCTGCCCTCCCCAGATGATCTGCCCAGATGATCTGTGCCCCTCACCTTGTGGAGTTGCCTCGGTGGGCTCCAGATGCTGCAGCTCCAACCATTGATTTTGGGCGTGGCCCACCAGGTGTGAGGCAGGGGAGTTGACAGGCACCAAGGCCTGCTCTGCCTCGAAACAGGCGATAGGAAGGGGCTGTCCCAAACCCTGGACCTGGTCCAGCCAGGTCCCCACCATCGCAGCAAAGGCCCTGGGGAGAGGCAGGTGGGCAGCAGAGTCTGAGTCCTGGTCTTTCCTTCCGCTCTGCCCTCCCATGGCACAATTGCTTAGATCGGAGCCCTGTGCAGGCCCCCCTTGCCCACCCAGGGCACAGCCCCATGCCACCCCCGGCCCCTGTGTGGCTGTCCTGGTTGTAGCAGGTGTGGGACCCATGTCCAGCAGGTTCAACACGGAGTCTGTGTGAGACTCTTCTTCCCACTGGCGGCTCTCCTGAAGGTCCAGTGCACTGCCCAGCCCCACCCTCCAGGCCCTGGGCATCTGGGCTGAGGACTGAGACAGACTTGTGAGCAGCCTGCTCACCACAGTCCTATTCTGAGCCTGGCCACGGTGGTCAGGGGAGATGGATATGGAGAGGGGCAGGCAGCGCGGGGTGGGTCTCTAGGGGGAGGGGACTCTGAGGGACAACTCAGCCCAGCGTCCCCTCTGGGTCTACAAGGCCCGGGACCCCACCCACTGTCGTCTTTGACTCCTGTCCTCCTGGAATAGAAGACTCCAGAGCTCAGGCCTTTCTTGGGAATCAGATGATGTGTAAGATTAGGGTTCTGCCAGGCACCCTCCCCCCCACAAACAGAGTACCCACTATGCTGACTCTGGGGGCCCTCTTTCCGGACCCGGAGACCACTCACTTTATGACTTGGTCTTGCGCTGTGTCACCCCGGTCATTGTAAGGAGGGGTGCCTCCAGATGGAGAAAACGCTCTGATGGCATCAGCCCTGATGGATGGTGGACACGACCTGCGAATGATGGACAGCGTGACTGCTGGACCCATTGCCCAGAACTGTGGCCCAGGGATTGTGTCTGCTTCATTCCTCGAGTCAGGCTAAGTGGCTCCAAAAGTGCATGCACATTGTCGAGTAAAGAAACTCCAACCAGAAGCATGCCATACATCTGAGTGGGCCTGGGCCCCTGCTCTCCCCAGAAATCCCCAGTGTGGCTACACCAAGGACCAGGACCGGCTAGGTGACATCTCACACTGCTTAACAGGTTGCTTTCCATGTGCTTTTCCACCCTCCGATGCCACAGGCCACTGATGGGTGTGTCAGAGTTCTTTCCGTGGGACAGAGTGAAAGAATTGCCACCAACAACCGCCGCACGTCCAGCTACCCTGTCTGCAGAGCCAGGGAGCAGGTGAGACCTGCCATGGCTTGTCCCCATAGCAGTGCTATGAGGTTGACCAAGCAGCAGCCCACATTTCAGAGGAGCATCCTGAGACTCGGGAAGATGTGGTGACGTTTCAGCCTCAGAGCTAGCAGTGGGCAGAGTCACGAGTGTGTGCTCACCTAGTGAAAAGCTCGTCCAGGAACCGCTGGGCTCTGGAGAGGGCCAGCGTGGAGACATGGGGGATGATTCCCCCCGGGAAAGCTGGTACCATGGCCATGGCCACCTTCTCCGAGGTGCCTTCCTGGAGGGCCCGCATCCTGCAGGACTCATGCAGGTTACCAGTTTGCTCAGCTACACACTGGGTGGGAGAAGGAAGGACATCCATGTCAGCGGCATGACCGTGAATCCCACAAGGATGGAGGATTGGAGCTCGCTCGGGAGGTCCCAGCCCCACTAGGACGTGTGCAAGTGGCGGGTCAGGAGTGCCCCGCTGGACAGGGTTCTCGGTCTTCAAAGTGCCACTGCAGTTCCGTGCATGTTCATACAATTGACACCTTCTCGGCATGTTTTTTCCTTCCCCCCTTCCCTTTAGCTGAGGATCAACAAACCTCCTTGTAGGAATAGTTTAAATGAAGAGCCCGGGCCCTGTGAGTCCTCAAGAAACGTCCTCGTTATACAGATGAGGACACAGAGGCTTAGGAAATATCAAATGTCTGCTCAAGGGCATTCAGGTCAGAACTGGGAACTGTGCTGCATGACATTCCCTGTCAGGTACCCGAGACTTACCTGCTACTGACATGGGTGGAAAGGGTGTGGGAACCTTGTCGTTCCCCAGCGTGGAAACAGTGTACAGGGTAGATATGGCCTATGAATGCCTTTGACTTCAAAAGAGAAAGTTATGTTTTATCCTTTTACAGGAAAGGGAATTTTAAGACCCTCATTATGGAGATCGCAAGGTGGCAAATGCCTGGAGACTGCAGATGGGAGAAAGGCGATCACGGGGCAGGAATCTGACCAGAGGACTCGGGGAGGAGGAACTAATCCATGTGGTGGGTGAAAAGTGACAGGTGCCTCACTGTCCCCCTGAGGCCATTGCCAGGGAAGGAACACTGTGTTTGAGTTGGACAACTTGACGTCGGCCAGGTGAAAATTTCAATGAGTGAGATTTCCCGGGCCAGGCTGGGAGCAAGGCAGCAGCCATCATCAGAAACTGCTGTTGGCAACGTCCCTGCCACAGCCCTTTGGGTTTGGAATCTGCCTGCAGCCGTTCAAATTGTACATGTGCTCGTCCTTCCACCAGCAGTGGGCGTCCATCAGCCAGCCGGGACATTACATGTGCTGTGCTCTGATTCGTGTACCCCTAATCCCATGACTTTGCACCCCTAGAACTTGATCATGTGTCTGCATTTGAGTTTTAGTCTTCAAGCAAGTCATTCGGGTGACGTGAATTTAGTGGTGTGGGTCTTCATCTAATCTGAACAGTGTCCTTAGAAGAGGAGGGGAGGGCACGTGGCAGTGCAGAGGGGAGTCCATGTGACACACAGAGAGAAGACAGCCATCTACAAGCTGAGGAGCAACGCCCTCAGGAGATACCAGCCCCGCTGACAGCACCACCTCTCACTTCTAGCTCCGGAATTGTGAGAAAATGAATGTCTGCTGTGAACACCACCCAGTGTGGTCCTATGTTATGGCAGCCCAAGCAAGCAACCTAGCACAGTCCATTCCGACACACATCAGTGTTCTGGGCAGCACTGCTGACATGGCAGCTGAACTGCATTAGGCCCATGTCCAACGCCACTGAAAGGCTGCATCGCTGGGCAAACGACCTCCCCGATTGGACCAGGTCTGCAAGGACAGTGGAGCTGAGTGCTCCAGAGGATACGTGGCAAGTGTAGGTTAAGCAACACAAACAGCGAAAGGCCGGAGTGCTCATGGTCCACTGTGAAGTCAGACAACATTTCTGTCTCAGATATTTCTACAAATATGTGAGGAGCGTCTCTCTACCGTCCCCTGTAGCTGGAGGGGGGCGTGGGGATCCGCATTTCTTTTTCTTGGGGCTGTGGGACACTATGGAGAGTCCTGGGAGGGTGCCCGGGGAGTCCCCAGATTTGAGTGTGGGTTGCGGGCAATGCCAGGTGGTGTTGGGCTTATGGGTGTAGAGACCCTCAAGGCCAGCACTCACCTCAGACAGGCACTGGTCTGTGTCTTCAGCCTGGTGCACCTGCACCCTGACCCCGTAGGTGGTGTAGTCGGGTCCATTGGCCAGCACCTCAATGATGTCCTCCTTGGAGCTCTGCTAAGACAGAGTGGGTACTGAGCCAGGAGGCATGAGGAACCTTCCACCCAATCTGTGGTCCTGTGTCATGGCAGACGTAGTCTATGAGGACACAGTGAGGATGTTCCTGGCAACCCTGCTGAGCTAGCAAGAATTGATTTGTGTCAAGGTGTAGCCACAGGGAAAGCCTGAATCACTGATGCGAAATCTGTCCTTGTTGGGATGATATGGAGTTGGGTAAGGCCAGAGCTCCTGACCTGGCTGCCCTGCAATGGTTTGTCGTCCTCTGTCTGAGGTGATAGGTTGCACAGAATAGTATTCCACACCTTAATCCTTTCCTACGCCCCAAACCCCCCCCCACCCTCTCGCTCTTTCTTTTTTTCTTTTCTTTTTTTTTAATACACAGCATTCTCCAGTTGGATGATGTGTAAGGCTTGGAGAAGGTCTACAAGGACAGTCGGGCTGGGGCTGGTCCACAGGATACTTGGGGAAGGGAGTTCATCAGTTGAAAGGAGCATGAGGCAAAGACAGCAACAAATGCTTCCTCTCTGATCCCAACAAGCACTTGAAGAAAGACTGCTTTTCTCCCCTACAAGGGACCTGGTCAGGAGGATTGAAGGTACAGATCACTTTGGGAGTGGGCCTGTGAGAACTTTGAGGCCCCAGATTTGAGCCTGACTTCTGGTCCCACCCCAGTCACCTCAGGGTCCTGGGTGTGGGCCAGCTCTCACCTCAGTTTGGCACTGGACGGTTTCCCTGTCCTGACGCACTTGTCCTTTGTACCCGTTGAGGGCATAAGTGAACCTGTCAGCCAGCTCCTCTACGCTGCCCTCGTTGGAGCTCTGCAAAGACACAGCCCGATACCAGGCCAGGAAGCATCAGGGGCCCGGGCATTACAGTGGGGAAGATGCCCATCACCCACTCTGCTCCCCAGATCAGGCAGAGAGGGGCATCTGCAAAGACCTCCAGGCAGGGAGTGAAGTTGATGACCGCTTGAGCACCCCTGCCATTCACAAGTGGGTAGCGGAGCTCCGACCCCAGCACTCAGCTTCCCTTCCTGTGAGCCATGACCTGGGCAGTGAACATGACACACCCTCCTACACCCTACAGGCTTCTGACACTTACCCCCCGCTATCTTCCCCTCACCATTCTGGGGACACACGACACACACACACACACACACACACCCACACACACACACTCACACACCCCCACACACACACACTCACACCCGGGGCTAACCCCTGGTGTGACCCCCAGTTGGCGCCCAAGTTTGACCTGATACGGCCTGAAGTTTGACCTGTGTGTGCCTCGTGCCAGAGGGCGAGGGGTATCGGTGGTGGCGCTTGCGCCTGTTTCTGCAGCAAGAGAAACATCTCTCACCCTGGGCTTTCTTCTGCCCAGGGCGTCGGAAGCACGGGAAGCAAAAGAGACACATCCTGGTCTCCTGACCTTCTCCACTCAAGTGACCTGGAAAGGCAGTTGTGTCTAGAATGTGGGTACCTGGTTACCACGGTGCCCATTTCTGTTGGGGATCTGTCCCCAGGGAAGTGAGGTCACCCCTTCAAGGTTCCATGAGCTGTGCCCCTTCCTCCAATCAGAGCCACCGGAAGGCCCCTCAGGGCTGCTGACCTCTCACCTTCTGGCCCATGTTATCTCCATACCTGTATACAAGCATCCAACACAGCCCTCCCCCCGAGCTCCCTGGGAAGAACAAGAAATGAGTCCCAAATCCTTAGCGTGTCCGTCCAGGCCCTCCATGATCTGACCTTAGCTTCTTTGGCAGTCTTGTCTCTCCCCCCCCATTTCTGTGGTCACACTTTGAGATGCTCATTGGCATCACACTCTCCCAGCCCAGCTTAGAGCTGTGCCATGCCCTGTGTCGCCGGTTTGGGGGAGAAAGCCGAGTTCACACCTCCTTTTTCTTAGGTGTTCTGTGCCCTGGGGGAAGCCTCTGTGCCTCTCAGGGCCTCCCCCAGGCTCCCAAACTGCCCTGTGAGGATGATGCTAGACACCATTTCCATAGGAAGTCATCAGGTGCAGATGGACAAGGCCCCGAACAATTGTGGGCTGGTGTCCCATGAATCTGGTACACAAACATAGAGGTGGAAGATGACAAGAAGGAGTGGGACACAGCATGAGACACTAGACAAAAGCGCCCTGGGCCCAGCCCGTGATCTCAGGGAAGTCACTGCTCATGTGGGCCTCATTTTCAAGTCTGTACCTTTAAGGGTTGGAAATGACAGGAAATTCCGATATGGTCACTCACTGCCCTCAACCTCACCGTGTTCTCTTGTTAAACTTAGCCTCGGACAAGTGCCTCATGTGGGCCCAAGCGTTAGGGGCCTTCACAGTGGCTTCGAGGGAGTCCAGCCTCCTGGTGGGAACATCCTTGTGTGTCCTCTGAGTGCTCAGTAACTGGCTTCTGAACAACATAGAGGACGGCCCAGCTGATGGGGTGTCAGGTCCTGTCACTTGTCTTGTACTCTCGTTCTTGAGGTCCCTTCCTTCCTCTCAGCCTCTCTCTCGCTTGCTCTGTGTGTGTGCGTCTCTGTCTGTGCCACTGACCTGTTGTTCTGTCTTGAAGCTGAGTCCACACCCTTTTGCTTACCACTTTAGTACACCTTGGTTTTGGTAAGTTCTCCACTTTGTTCTGAGAGTGTCTTGGTCGGAGAAAAGATACGGCATATTGTGCTACTTTATTGTAACTTCTAGACATAACCTGTCAAGTCCCATGAGTGGGATAGATTTCAACCTTGACATCCTGATACAACGATTCTAGTGTGAAGCCATCAAGGTTAGCACCAAAAGTACTAAGCCACATTGACTTCAGGGCCCCCGGATACCAGGTGTTCTCTGTGACCTGTCAACCTCATGTATCGCCGGGTCCCTAAGCATTCTCTGCCAGCAGCCCGAAGGATCTTTTGAAAATGTAAATATAATCCTGTCTCTTATGAAAACTAACAGTGGTCTCCGATGGCCTTTAGAAATGAGTCCCTAATCCTTAGCGTGTCCTTCCAGGCCCTCCATGATCTGACCTTAGCTTCTTTTGCAGTCTTGTCTCTCCCTCACCCCTTTTCTGTGGTCACACTTGGAGATCCTGATTGGCATCACACTCTCCCAGCCCAGCTTAGAGCTGTGCCATGCCCTGTGTCCCAGCTTCTCCCTCTGGAGTGAAGTCTGGTGTTCTTTCAGGCACCTCCCCTCTTTCCCCTGTCCTGCTCCCATAGTTTATTGTTTATTGTTTTTGTTTTCGTTGTTGTTGTTGTTGTTTCCAGTACCATGCAATGCTACAACCTGTCCACCCTCGGGAGTGTTAAGGATCTCATTCAGTGTGGAAGCTGAGAATCATAGGCAGCAGAATAGTGATGAAGCTAACAGTAGGGATTTGTCTTTGTCACAAAATCACAAGTGCACAGGTAGGTGGATCCAATATTGAATTCAGGTGCTCAATGATGTCAGGGTAAGCTCCCAGCATCAACGAGAGGAAAAAAATCCTCTCTTCGCTCTTGTGCTTTATATCAGGGAGGAAAAGAGTGTCTCAGAAATCAACTATGAGACTCTTGCGTGAACCCTTGGGCAGAACAGGCCGAATTGCAAGGGACATGGGGCAGTTTCATGTCCAACTGGTCCTGAAGGAGGTGCCTCAGCCCAGGAGGAGGTGGTGAGGGGGAAGGGCAGTGGGGATGTGTCTGATGGTGAGCTTCCTGTTTCTACTGGGATCACTAATGGCCCCGTACATTTCTTCTGTGTGGACTTGTGGAGGAAAGGTGACCCGAGATTCAGGGATGACAGTTTCTTCACAACGGTTTCCTAGTGTCTTGAAGTTCCCTGTCTCATAGGGTCTTCATTATCCACATATAACTTGTTAGACGTATATGTTTTTATTGATCTCAGAGAGAGGAAGGGAAAGGGAACAAAGATAGCGGGAGAGAGGTGGAAAGAGTGAGGGGGGGAGAGGAGGCTGGGGAAGGGGAGAGAGAAACATCAATGATGAGAGAGCATCATCGGTCACATATCCCCTAGCGCGCAACCACGGTACGGGCCGGACTGGGAATGAAACGGGGATCCCTTCGTTCTCGGGTCGACGCTCCAGCACTGAGCCATGCCAGCCCGGCAGCCACATATCACTTTAAAATGAAACTTTTATTAATTCAAATTTAGTAAGACTTAAAATTCAGGGAGACATTTAGGTGTCTCTTGTTGGATACCTGAGGAGTGTTGTTTTGGTGTGTTGACCAGCTGGTTTGCCTTGAAAGCAAATATGAAATGAAAGAAAGGAAATGTGTCTCCCCTCAGTGCAAGAGTGTTCTCATGAGAACGATGAGCTTTGGATGGTTGGGCCACCGCACTGAATGGATCCGTCTTGCACAGCGTGCCTCCTTTTGCAATACTCACCAGTGGCATTCCTTTGTCCTTTTCTGCTTAGAATTTTCTGACATGATGGTTTTCATTTAATTATAGATTGTTGCAGTGGTGGTGTCAGTGAACTATGGCCTTCCGGTAGAACCAGGGCTGTGTACCTTGTTTCCGTACCGTCCTGTTCCAGTGGAACCATTGCCTCTTCCTAAGCTGAGTTTGACTGGTGAGTTAAATTCTGGGCTCATGGAGGCAGGGAAATGATTAAGGAAGTGTTTAGTGGAGGGAGTTGTGTTGAGTTACCCTGTTGCAACCAAAGCAATGGTCTTGCGCTTCCTAGTGATTTTAAATACGGTTAAGACCTAGCGTAGTGGTTGTTTCTGGCCAAATAGCAAATCCAGCTAAACAAGGAGGGAAGTAGGATGCCCCCCATTAAGTCAATTTTCCTTTCATGACACCATTGCAAGATACAAATTGGCACTTGGGAAAGTTTCGAAAGATTTGATTGAGTCTGGCCAGTGTCGCCCAGTGGTCGAACCGGGTAGGAGTGCACAGTTGGTTTGATTCCGGGTCAGGGCACAGGCCCGGGTTGCAGACTGGATCACCAATAGGGGTCGTGAAGGAGGCAACCAATCAATGCTTCTGTCTCATCGTTTACGTTTCTGTCTCGCCCTTTCTAACTCCCTGAAGTCAAAAAAGTGCATTTTTAAAATATAGATTGAGTCTAGCCCCGGCTGATGTGGCTCATTAGATGGGCCATCTATCCCTTGCACTGAAAGGTTTCCGGATCAGTTCCCAGGGAGGGCACATGGCAGGGTTCTGCGGTTATTTCCATGTCGGGGGTGGGCAGGAGGCGGCTGATGCGCCTCTCCTCTATGTTTCTCTGCCTCTCCCTTCCTCTCTCTACTGTCTATCTGTCTATTGGAGGTATGATCCTTGTGTCAACCAGAACCTATACATGAAGCAAAATGGAAAATGAGAAGAAACTGTCACTTCTAGTAGTTTCACTTCTGACAGTTCATTTTGGTGTATATTTATCCAGATTTTATTTCCCCATTTTATCAGTGTATACATAGTAATCAGAAAAAGATTAAATGTTTCAAAACTTATTTTAAAACTGTATTATACAGTGAGCATCCTTCCATGTCGGCATATATGGGTACATATGTGTGTGTGTGTGTGTGTGTGTGTGTGTGTGTATGGGATTCCGTATAGGTACAAGAGTAGACATGGTATCCACGTGTTTTAAATCAGCAATTTTTTATTCAAAAAGAGTATTTAACTTAACGGGAAATAGTCTACATAAATAGGTAGGTACTTTTAGAAATTATCATTATTTACTATTGAAAATGTACAGTTGGGATGTATTCCTCTGAATTATTTAAGATAATCGCCTAGAACTCTTCTGACAGCAAGAGAGAAGGCTTCTAGCACAGCCAGTAGGTGGCTCCATAATGGCTTCAGGTACTGCCTCGGGCGAGGCCAGGCCAGGGCAGGGCCTGTCCTTGGACCAGGCTCTGGCCCCTGAGCGGGCCCTTTCTTTGTCTCGGGAGAGCTCTGGAGCTCAGGGCGTGGACCTGGAGCAGGAGAGAGAGACAGATTGACTCACACACCTGGCTTTTCTGTGACTTTGCGCAGACAGGCAAGAGGCCCACCGCCTTTAAGGGAGCTCCAGCCCGTGAGCCTGCCCTCCCCAGATGATCTGCCCAGATGATCTGTGCCCCTCACCTTGTGGAGTTGCCTCGGTGGGCTCCAGATGCTGCAGCTCCAACCATTGACTTTGGGCGTGGCCCACCAGGTGTGAGGCAGGGGAGTTGACGGGCACCAAGGCCTGCTCTGCCTCGAAACAGGCGATAGGAAGGGGCTGTCCCAAACCCTGGACCTGGTCCAGCCAGGTCCCCACCATCGCAGCAAAGGCCCTGGGGAGAGGCAGGTGGGCAGCAGAGTCTGAGTCCTGGTCTTTCCTTCCGCTCTGCCCTCCCATGGCACAATTGCTTAGATCGGAGCCTCTGTGCAGGCCCCCCTTGCCCACCCAGGGCACAGCCCCATGCCACCCCCGGCCCCTGTGTGGCTGTCCTGGTTGTAGCAGGTGTGGGACCCATATCCAGCAGGTTCAACACGGAGTCTGTGTGAGACTCTTCTTCCCACTGGCGGCTCTCCTGAAGGTCCAGTGCACTGCCCAGCCCCACCCTCCAGGCCCTGGGCATCTGGGCTGAGGACTGAGACAGACTTGTGAGCAGCCTGCTCACCACAGTCCTATTCTGAGCCTGGCCACGGTGGTCAGGGGAGATGGATATGGAGAGGGGCAGGCAGCGCGGGGTGGGTCTCTGGGGGGGAGGGGACTCTGAGGGACAACTCAGCCCAGCGTCCCCTCTGGGTCTACAAGGCCCGGGACCCCACCCACTGTCGTCTTTGACTCCTGTCCTCCTGGAATAGAAGACTCCAGAGCTCAGGCCTTTCTTGGGAATCAGATGATGTGTAAGATTAGGGTTCTGCCAGGCACCCTCCCCCCCACAAACAGAGTACCCACTATGCTGACTCTGGGGGCCCTCTTTCCGGACCCAGAGACCACTCACTTTATGACTTGGTCTTGCGCTGTGTCACCCCGGTCATTGTAAGGAGGGGTGCCTCCAGATGGAGAAAACGCTCTGATGGCATCAGCCCTGATGGATGGTGGACACGACCTGCGAATGATGGACAGCGTGACTGCTGGACCCATTGCCCAGAACTGTGGCCCAGGGATTGTGTCTGCTTCATTCCTCGAGTCAGGCTAAGTGGCTCCAAAAGTGCATGCACATTGTCGAGTAAAGAAACTCCAACCAGAAGCATGCCATACATCTGAGTGGGCCTGGGCCCCTGCTCTCCCCAGAAATCCCCAGTGTGGCTACACCAAGGACCAGGACCGGCTAGGTGACATCTCACACTGCTTAACAGGTTGCTTTCCATGTGCTTTTCCACCCTCCGATGCCACAGGCCACTGATGGGTGTGTCAGAGTTCTTTCCGTGGGACAGAGTGAAAGAATTGCCACCAACAACCGCCGCACGTCCAGCTACCCTGTCTGCAGAGCCAGGGAGCAGGTGAGACCTGCCATGGCTTGTCCCCATAGCAGTGCTATGAGGTTGACCAAGCAGCAGCCCACATTTCAGAGGAGCATCCTGAGACTCGGGAAGATGTGGTGACGTTTCAGCCTCAGAGCTAGCAGTGGGCAGAGTCACGAGTGTGTGCTCACCTAGTGAAAAGCTCGTCCAGGAACCGCTGGGCTCTGGAGAGGGCCAGCGTGGAGACATGGGGGACGATTCCCCCCGGGAAAGCTGGTACCATGGCCATGGCCACCTTCTCCGAGGTGCCTTCCTGGAGGGCCCGCATCCTGCAGGACTCATGCAGGTTACCAGTTTGCTCAGCTACACACTGGGTGGGAGAAGGAAGGACATCCATGTCAGCGGCATGACCGTGAATCCCACAAGGATGGAGGATTGGAGCTCGCTCGGGAGGTCCCAGCCCCACTAGGACGTGTGCAAGTGGCGGGTCAGGAGTGCCCGGCTGGACAGGGTTCTCGGTCTTCAAAGTGCCACTGCAGTTCCGTGCATGTTCATACAATTGACACCTTCTCGGCATGTTTTTTCCTTCCCCCCTTCCCTTTAGCTGAGGATCAACAAACCTCCTTGTAGGAATAGTTTAAATGAAGAGCCCGGGCCCTGTGAGTCCTCAAGAAACGTCCTCGTTATACAGATGAGGACACAGAGGCTTAGGAAATATCAAATGTCTGCTCAAGGGCATGCAGGTCAGAACTGGGAACTGTCCTGCATGACATTCCCTGTCAGGTACCCGAGACTTACCTGCTACTGACATGGGTGGAAAGGGTGTGGGAACCTTGTCGTTCCCCAGCGTGGAAACAGTGTACAGGGTAGATATGGCCTATGAATGCCTTTGACTTCAAAAGAGAAAGTTATGTTTTATCCTTTTACAGGAAAGGGCATTTTAAGACCCTCATTATGGAGATCGCAGATTCCGCAAGGTGGCAAATGCCTGGAGACTGCAGATGGGAGAAAGGCGATCAGGGGGCAGGAATCTGACCAGAGGACTCGGGGAGGAGGAGCTAATCCATGTGGTGGGTGAAAAGTGACAGGTGCCTCACTGTCCCCCTGAGGCCATTGCCAGGGAAGGAACACTGTGTTTGAGTTGGACAACTTGACGTCGGCCAGGTGAAAATTTCAATGAGTGAGATTTCCCGGGCCAGGCTGGGAGCAAGGCAGCAGCCATCATCAGAAACTGCTGTTGGCAACGTCCCTGCCACAGCCCTTTGGGTTTGGAATCTGCCTGCAGCCGTTCAAATTGTACATGTGCTCGTCCTTCCACCAGCAGTGGGCGTCCATCAGCCAGCCGGGGACATTCCATGTACTGTGCTCTGACTCGTGTACCCCTAATCCCATGACTTTGCAACCCCTAGAACTTGATCATGTGTCTGCATTTGAGTTTTAGTCTTCAAGCAAGTCATTCGGGTGACGTGAATTTAGTGGTGTGGGTCTTCATCTAATCTGAACAGTGTCCTTAGAAGAGGAGGGGAGGGCACGTGGCAGTGCAGAGGGGAGTCCATGTGACACACAGAGAGAAGACAGCCATCTACAAGCTGAGGAGCAACGCCCTCAGGAGATACCAGCCCCGCTGACAGCACCACCTCTCACTTCTAGCCTCGGGAATTGTGAGAAAATGAATGTCTGCTGTGAACACCACCCAGTGTGGTCCTATGTTATGGCAGCCCAAGCAAGCAACCTAACACAGTCCATTCCGACACACATCAGTGTTCTGGGCAGCACTGCTGACATGGCAGCTGAACTGCATTAGGCCCATGTCCAACGCCACTGAAAGGCTGCATCGCTGGGCAAACGACCTCCCCGATTGGACCAGGTCTGCAAGGACAGTGGAGCTGAGTGCTCCAGAGGATACGTGGCAAGTGTAGGTTAAGCAACACAAACAGCGAAAGGCCGGAGTGCTCATGGTCCACTGTGAAGTCAGACAACATTTCTGTCTCAGATATTTCTACAAATATGTGAGGAGCGTCTCTCTACCGTCCCCTGTAGCTGGAGGGGGGCGTGGGGATCCGCATTTCTTTTTCTTGGGGCTGTGGGACACTATGGAGAGTCCTGGGAGGGTGCCCGGGGAGTCCCCAGATTTGAGTGTGGGTTGCGGGCAATGCCAGGTGGTGTTGGGCTTATGGGTGTAGAGACCCTCAAGGCCAGCACTCACCTCAGACAGGCACTGGTCTGTGTCTTCAGCCTAGTGCACCTGCACCCTGACCCCGTAGGTGGTGTAGTTGGGTCCATGGGCCAGCACCTCAATGATGTCCTCCTTGGAGCTCTGCTAAGACAGAGTGGGTACTGAGCCAGGAGGCATCAGGAACCTTCCACCCAATCTGTGGTCCTGTGTCATGGCAGACGTAGTCTATGAGGACACAGTGAGGATGTTCCTGGCAACCCTGCTGAGCTAGCAAGAATTGATTTGTGTCAAGGTGTAGCCACAGGGAAAGCCTGAATCACTGATGCGAAATCTGTCCTTGTTGGGATGATATGGAGTTGGGTAAGGCCAGAGCTCCTGACCTGGCTGCCCTGCAATGGTTTGTCGTCCTCTGTCTGAGGTGATAGGTTGCACAGAATAGTATTCCACACCTTAATCCTTTCCTACGCCCCTAACACCCCCCACCCTCCCGCTTCCCCCCTCTTTCTTTTTTTCTTTCTTTTTTTTTAATACACAGCATTCTCCAGTTGGATGATGTGTAAGGCTTGGAGAAGGTCTACAAGGACAGTCGGGCTGGGGCTGGTCCACAGGATACTTGGGGAAGGGAGTTCATCAGTTGAAAGGAGCATGAGGCAAAGACAGCAACAAATGCTTCCTCTCTGATCCCAACAAGCACTTGAAGAAAGACTGCTTTTCTCCCCTACAAGGGACCTGGTCAGGAGGATTGAAGGTACAGATCACTTTGGGAGTGGGCCTGTGAGAACTTTGAGGCCCCAGATTTGAGCCTGACTTCTGGTCCCACCCCAGTCACCTCAGGGTCCTGGGTGTGGGCCAGCTCTCACCTCAGTTTGGCACTGGACGGTTTCCCTGTCCTGACGCACTTGTCCTTTGTACCCGTTGAGGGCATAAGTGAACCTGTCAGCCAGCTCCTCTACGCTGCCCTCGTTGGAGCTCTGCAAAGACACAGCCCGATACCAGGCCAGGAAGCATCAGGGGCCCGGGCATTACCAGTGGGGAAGATGCCCATCACCCACTCTGCTCCCCAGATCAGGCAGAGAGGGGCATCTGCAAAGACCTCCAGGCAGGGAGTGAAGTTGATGACCGCTTGAGCACCCCTGCCATTCACAAGTGGGTAGCGGAGCTCCGACCCCAGCACTCAGCTTCCCTTCCTGTGAGCCATGACCTGGGCAGTGAACATGACACACCCTCCTACACCCTCCAGGCTTCTGACACTTACCAACCCGCTCCTGAGCCCGGGATGAGCATCCCTCATCCCCCGCTATCTTCCCCTCACCATTCTGGGGACACACACACACACCCCCACACACACACACTCACACCCCAATGGGATGAGATGAGTGGTAAGAGGTGTGGGGCTAACCCCTGGTGTGACCCCCAGTTGGCGTTTGACCTGATACGGCCTGGCCTCGGTTACCTGTGTGTGCCTCGTGCCAGAGGGCGAGGGGTATCGGTGGTGGCGCTTGCGCCTGTTTCTGCAGCAAGAGAAACTTCTCTCACCCTGGGCTTTCTTCTGCCCAGGGCGTCGGAAGCACGGGAAGCAAAAGAGACACATCCTGGTCTCCTGACCTTCTCCACTCAAGTGACCTGGAAAGGCAGTTGTGTCTAGAATGTGGGTACCTGGTTACCACGGTGCCCATTTCTGTTGGGGATCTGTCCCCAGGGAAGTGAGGTCACCCCTTCAAGGTTCCATGAGCTGTGCCCCTTCCTCCAATCAGAGCCACCGGAAGGCTCCTCAGGGCTGCTGACCTCTCACCTTCTGGCCCATGTTATCTCCATACCTGTATACAAGCATCCAACACAGCCCTCCCCCCGAGCTCCCTGGGAAGAACAAGAAATGAGTCCCAAATCCTTAGCGTGTCCGTCCAGGCCGTCCATGATCTGACCTTAGCTTCTTTGGCAGTCTTGTCTCTCCTTCACCCATTTTCTGTGGTCACACTGTGAGATCCTGATTGGCATCACACTCTCCCAGCCCAGCTTAGAGCTGTGTCATGCCTGTTTCCCAAGATTATGGGAGAAAGCCGAGTTCACACCTCCTTTTTCTTAGGTGTTCTGTGCCCTGGGGGAAGCCTCTGTGCCTCTCAGGGCCTCCCCCAGGCTCCCAAACTGCCCTGTGAGGATGATGCTAGACACCATTTCCATAGGAAGTCATCAGGTGCAGATGGGACAAGGCCCCGAACAGCTGTGGGCTGGTGTCCCATGAATCTGGTACACAAACATAGAGGTGGAAGATGACAAGAAGGAGTGGGACACAGCATGAGACACTAGACAAAAGCGCCCTGGGCCCAGCCCGTGATCTCAGGGAAGTCACTGCTCATGTGGGCCTCATTTTCAAGTCTGTACCTTTAAGGGTTGGAAATGACAGGAAATTCCGATATGGTCACTCACTGGCCTACAACCTCACCGTGGTCTCTTGTTAAACTTAGCCTCGGACAAGTGCCTCATGTGGGCCCAAGCGTTAGGGGCCTTCACAGTGGCTTCGAGGGAGTCCAGCCTCCTGGTGGGAACATCCTTGTGTGTCCTCTGAGTGCTCAGTAACTGGCTTCTGAACAACATAGAGGACGGCCCAGCTGATGGGGTGTCAGGTCCTGTCACTTGTCTTGTACTCTCGTTCTTGAGGTCCCTTCCTTCCTCCCAGCATCTCTCTCGCTTGCTCTGTGTGTGTGCGTCTCTGTCTGTGCCACTGACCTGTTGTTCTGTCTTGAAGCTGAGTCCACACCCTTTTGCTTACCACTTTAGTACACCTTGGTTTTGGTAAGTTCTCCACTTTGTTCTGAGAGTGTCTTGGTCGGAGAAAAGATACGGCATATTGTGCTACTTTATTGTAACTTCTAGACATAACCTGTCAAGTCCCATGAGTGGGATAGATTTCAACCTTGACATCCTGATACAACGATTCTAGTGTGAAGCCCTCAAGGTTAGCACCAAGAGTACTAAGCCACATTGACTTCAGGGCCCCCGGATACCAGGTGTTCTCTGTGACCTGTCAACTCCTGAATCGCCGGGTCCCTAAGCATTCTCTGCCAGCAGCCCGAAGGATCTTTTGAAAATGTAAATATAATCCTGTCTCTTATGAAAACTAACAGTGGTCTCCGATGGCCTTTAGAAATGAGTCCCAAATCCTTAGCGTGTCCTTCCAGGCCCTCCATGATCTGACCTTAGCTTCTTTTGCAGTCTTGTCTCTCCCTCACCCCTTTTCTGTGGTCACACTTTGAGATCCTTATTGGCATCACACTCTGCCAGCCCAGCTTAGAGCTGTGCCATGCCCTGTGTCCCAACGTCTCCCTCTGGAGTCGGTGGAAGTCTGGTGTTCTTTCAGGCACCTCCCCTCTTTCCCCTGTCCTGCTCTCTGCTCCCATAGTTTATTGTTTTTGTTTTTGTTTTTGTTGTTGTTGTTGTGTTTTGCAATACCATGCAATGCTACAACCTTGTCCACCCTGGGGAGTGTTAAGGATCTCATTCAGTGTGTAAGCTGAGAATTATAGGCAGCAGAATAGTGATGAAGCTAACAGTAGGGATTTGTCTTTCTCACAAAATCACAAGTGCACAGGTCGGTGGATCCAATATTGAATTCAGCTGCTCAATGATGTCAGGGTAAGCTCCCAGCATCAACGAGAGAAAAATAATCCTCTGTTCGGTCTTGTGCTTTATATAAGGGAGGAAAATAGTGTCTCAGAAATCAACTATGAGACTCTTGCGTGAACCCTTGGGCAGAACAGGCCGAATTGCAAGGGACATGGGGCAGTTTCGTGTCCAACTGGTCCTGAAGGAGGTGCCTCAGCCCAGGAGGAGGTGGTGAGGGGGAAGGGCAGTGGGGACTGGTCAGATGGTGAGCTTCCTGTTTCTACTGGGATCACTAATGGCCCCATACATTTCTTCTGTGTAGACTTGTGGAGGAAATTTGACCCGAGATTCAGGGATGACTGTTTCACAATGGTTTCCTAGTGTCTTGAAGTTCCCTGTCTCATAGGGTCTATATTATCCACATATAACTTGTTAGACATATATGTTTTTATTGATCTCAGAGAGAGGAAGGGAAAGGGAACAAAGACAGCGGGGTTGAAGGGTGGAGAGTGAGGGGGGGGCGGGTGAGGAGGCTGGGAAGGGGAGAGAGAAACATCAATGATGAGAGAGCATCATCGGTCACATAGCCCCTATCGCGCAACCCTGGTACGGCCCTGACTGGGAATGAAACGGGGATCCCTTGGTTCTGGGGTCGTCGCTCAAGCACTGAGCCATGCCAGCCCGGCAGCCACATATCACTTTAAAATGAAACTTTTATTAATTCAAATTTAGTAAGACTTAAAATTCACGGAGACATTTAGGTGTCTCTTGTTGGATACCTGAGGAGTGTTGGCTTGGTGTATTGACCAGCTGGTTTGCCTTTAAAGCAAATATGAAATGAAAGTAAATGTGTCTCCCCTCAGAGCAAGAGTGTTCACATGAGAACGATGAGCTTTGGATGGTTGGGCCACCGCACTGAATGGATCCGTCTTGCACAGCGTGCCTCCTTTTGAAATACTCACCAGTGGCATTCCTTTGTCCTTTTCTGCTTAGAATTTTCTAACATGATGGTTTTCATTTTACTTATAGATTGTTTCAGTGGTGGTGTCAGTGAACTATGGCCCTTCCGGTAGAACCAGGGCTGTGTACCTTGTTTCCGTACCGTCCTGTTCCAGTGGAACCATTGCCTCTTCCTAAGCTGAGTTTGACTGGTGACTTAAATTCTGGGCTCATGGAGGCAGGGAAATGATTAAGGAAGTGATTAGTGGAGGGAGTTGTGTTGAGTTACTCCTGTTGCAACCAAAGCAATGGTCTTGAGCTCCCTAGTGATTTTAAATACAGTTAAGAGCTAGTGTAGTGGTTGTTTCTGGCCAAATAGCAAATCCAGCTAAACAGCGAGGAAAGTAGGATGCCCCCCATTAAGTAAATTTTCCTTTCATGACACCATTTCAAGATACAAATTGGCACTTGGGAAAGTTTCGAAAGATTTGATTGAGTCTGGCCAGTGTCGCCCAGTGGTCGAACCGGGCAGGAGTGCACAGTTGGTTTGATTCCGGGTCAGGGCACAGGTCCCGGTTGCAGACTGGATCACCAATGGGGGTCGTGAAGGAGGCAACCGATCAATGCTTCTCTCTCATCGTTTAGGTTTCTGTCTCGCCCTTTCTAACTCCCTGAAGTCAATCAAAGTGTATTTTTAAAATATATATTGAGTCTAGCCCCGGCTGATGTGGCTCATTGGATGGGCCATCTCCCTTGCACTGAAAGGTTTCCGGATCAGTTCCCAGGGAGGGCACATGGCAGGGTTGTGTGGTCAATTCCATGTCGGGGGTGGGCAGGAGGCGGCTGATGCGCCTCTCATCTATGTTTCTCTGCCTCTCCCTTCCTCTCTCTACTGTCTGTCTATATATTGGAGGTATGATCCTGTGTCAACCAGAACCTATACATAAAGCAAAATGAGAAGAAACTGTCACTTCTAGTAGTTTCACTTCTGACAGTTCAGTAGTGTTAACATTTTGGTGTATATTTATCCAGATTTTATTTCCCCATTTTATCAGTGTATACATAGCAATCAGAAAAAAATTAAATGTTTCAAAACTTATTTTAAAACTGTATTATACAATGAGCATCCTTCCATATCAGCATATATGGGCACATGTATGTGTGTGTGTGTGTGTGCGTGTGTGTGTATGGGATTATGTATAGGTGCAAGAGTAGACATGGTCTACATGTGTTTTTAATCAGCAATTTTTTTATTTAAAAAGAGTATTTAACTTAATGGGAAATAGTCTACATAAATAGGTAGGTACTTTTAGAAATTATCATTATTTACTATTAAAAATGTACAGTTGGGATGTATTCCTCTGAATTATTTAAGATAATCGCCTAGAACTCTTCTGACAGCACGAGAGAAGGCTTCCAGCATAGCCAGTAGCTGGCTCCATAATGGCTTCAGGTACTGCCTCAGGCCAGGCCAGGCCAGGGCAGGGCCTTTCCTTGGACCAGGCTCTGGCCCCTGAGCAGGCCCTTTCTCTGTCTCAGGAGAGCTCTGGAGCTCAGGGCGTGGACCTGGAGCAGGAGAGAGAGACAGATTGACTCACACACCTGGCTTTCCTGTGACTTTGCGCAGACAGGCAAGATGCCCACAGCCTTTAACGGAGCTCCAGCCCGTGAGCCCAGATGATCTGCCCAGATGATCAGTGCCCCTCACCTTGTGGAGTTGCCTTGGTGGGCTCCAGATGCTGCAGCTCCAACCATCAATTTTGGGCGTGGCCCACCAGGTGTGAGGCAGGGGAGTTGACGGGCACCAAGGCCTGCTCTGCCTGGAACTAGGCGAAAGGACGGGGCTGCCCCAAACCCTGGACCTGGTCCAGCCAGGTCCCCATCATCTCAGCAAAGGCCCTGGGGAGAGGCAGGTGGGCAGCAAAGTCTGAGTGCTGGTCTTTCCTTCCACTCTGCCCTCCTATGGCACACTGGCTTAGATCGGAGCCTCTGTGCAGGCCCCCCTTGCCCACCCAGGGCACAGCCCCATGCCACCCCCGGCCCCTGTGTGGCTGTCCTGGTTCTAGCAGGTGTGGGATCCAGCAGGTTCAACACGGAGTCTGTGTGAGACTCTTCTTCCCACTGGCGGCTTTCCTGAAGGTCCAGTGCACTGCCCAGCCCCACCCTCCAGGCCCTGGGCATCTGGGCTGAGGACTGAGACAGACTTGTGAGCAGCCTGCTCACCACAATCCTGTTCTGAGCCTGACCACGGTGGTCAGGGGAGATGGATATGGAGAGGGGCAGGCAGAGCGGGGTGGGTCTGTGAGGTGGAGGGAACTCTGAGGGAAAACTCAGCCCAGCGTCCCCTCTTGGTCTACAAGGCCCGGGACCCCACCCACTGTCGTCTTTGACTCCTGTCCTTTTGGAATAGAAGACTCCAGAGCTCAGGCCTTTCTTGGGAATCAGATGATGTATAAGATTAGGGTTCTGCCAGGTACCCTCTCCCCTCCCCCCCACAAACAGAGTACCCACTAAGCTGACTCTGGGGGCTTCCTTCTGGACCCGGAGACCACTCACTATATGACTTTGGCTTGCGCTGTGTCATCCCGGTCATTGTAAGGAGGTGTGCCTCCAGATGGAAAAAACGCTCTGATGGCATCAGCCCTGATGGATGGTGCACATGACCTGGGAATGATGGACAGCGTGACTGCTGGACCCATTGCCCAGAACTGAGGCCCAGGGATTGTGTCTGCTTCATTCCTTGAGTCAGGCTAAGTGGCTCCGAAAGTGCATGCACATTGTCGAGTAAAGAAACTCCAACCAGAAGCATGGCATACATTTGAGTGGGCCTGGGCCCCTGCTCTCCCAAGAAATCCCCAGTGTGGCTACACCAAGGATCAGGACCGGCTAGGTGACATCTCACACTTCTTAACAGGTTGCTTTCCATGTGCTTTTGCACCCTCCGATGCCACAGGCCGATGATGGGTGTGTCAGAGTTCTTTCCGTGGGACAGAGTGAAAGATTTGCCACCAGAACCGCCACACGTCCAGCT
Source organism: Myotis lucifugus (assembly GCF_000147115.1). Taxonomy (NCBI): domain Eukaryota; kingdom Metazoa; phylum Chordata; class Mammalia; order Chiroptera; family Vespertilionidae; genus Myotis; species Myotis lucifugus. The sequence continues at coordinate 877,244 of NW_005871379.1, forward strand.
ACCCTGTCTGCAGAGCCAGGAAGCAGGTGAGACCTGCCATGGCTTGTCCCTACAGCAGTGCTATGAGGTTGACCCCCCCAGCAGCCCACTTTTCAGAGGAGCATCCTGAGACTCGGGAAGATGTGGTGACGTTTCAAGCCTCACAGCTAGCAGTGGGCACAGTCACCAGTGTGTGCTCACCTAGTTAAAAGCTCGTCCAGGAACCGTTGGGCTCTGGAAAAGGCCAGCGTGGAGACGTGGGGGACGATTCCCCCTGGGAAAGCTGGTCCCATGGCCATGGCCACCTTCTCCGAGGTGCCATCCTGGAGGGCCCGCATCCTGCAGGACTCATGCAGGTTACCAGTTCGCTCAGCTGCACACTGGTTGGGAGAAGGAAGGGCATCCATGTCAGCGGCATGACCGTGAATCCCACAAGGATGGAGGTTTGGAGCTCACTCGGGAGGTCCCAGCCCCACTGGCACGTGTGCAAGCGGTGGGACAGGAGTGCCCCGGCTGGACGAGGTTCTAGGTCTTCAAAGTGCCACTGCAGTTCCATGCATGTTATTACAATTGCCTCCTTCTCGGCATGTTTTTTCCTTCCCCCCTTCCCTTTAGCTGAGGATCAACAAACCTCCTTGTAGGAATAGTTTAAATGAAGAGCCCGGGCCCTGTGAGTCCTCAAGGCTTAGGAAATATCAAATGTCTGCTCAAGGGCATGCAGACTGTCCTGCATGACATTCCCTCTCAGGTACCCGAGACTTACCTGCTACTGACATGGGTGGGAAGGGTGTGGGAACCTTGTCCCTCCCCAGCGTGGAAACAGTGTACAGGGTAGATATGGGCTATGAAAGCCTTTGACTTCAAAAGAGAAATTTATGTTTTATCCTTTTACATTAAAGGGCATTTTAAGACCCTCATTATGGAGATCGCAGATTCCGCAAGGTGGCAAATGCCTGGAGACTGCAGATGGGAGAAAGGCGATCACGGGGCAGGAATCTGACCAGAGGACTCGGGGAGGAGGAGCTAATCCATGTGGTGGGTGAAAAGTGACAGGTGCCTCACTGTCTCCATGAGGCCATTGCCAGGGAAGGAACACTGTGTTTGAGTTGGACAACTTGATGTCGGCCAGGTGAAAATTTCAATGAGTGAGATTTCCCGGGCCAGGCTGGGAGCAAGGCAGCAGCCATCATCAGAAACTGCTGTTGGCAACGTCCCTGCCACAGCCCTTTGGGTTCGGAATCTGCCTGCAGCCGTTCAAATTGTACATGTGCTCGTCCTTCCACCAGCAGTGGGCGTCCATCAGCCAGCCGGGGACATCTCATGTACTGTGGTCTGACTCGTGTACCCCTAATCCCATGACTTTGCAAGCCCTAGAACTTGATGATGTGTCTGCATTTGAGTTTTAGTCTTCAAGCAAGTCATTCGGGTGACGTGAATTCAGTGGTGTGGGTCTTCATCTAATCTGAACAGTGTCCTTAGAAGAGGAGGGGAGGGCACGTGGCAGTGCAGAGGGGAGTCCATGTGACACACAGAGAGAAGACAGCCATCTACAAGCTGAGGAGCAACGCCCTCAGGAGATACCAGCCCCGCTGACAGCACCACCTCTCACTTCTAGCCTCCGTAATTGTGAGAAAATGAATGTCTGCTGTGAACACCACCCAGTGTGGTCCTATGTTATGGCAGCCCAAGCAAGCAACCTAACACAGTCCATTCCGACACACATCAGTGTTCCGGGCAGCACTGCTGACATGGCAGCTGAACTGCATTAGGCCCATGTCCAATGGCACTGAAAGGCTGCATCGCTAGGCGAAGGACCCCCATTATTGGACTAGGTCTGCAAGGACAGTGGATCTGAGTGCTCCACAGGATCCTGGCAAGGGTAGTTTTAACAACAAAAACAGGCAAACTTGCTTCTGGTCTGATGTGACGTGAAACAATATAATTTCACTCTAATATTTCCACAAATATGTGAGGATTGTCTTTCTACTCTTCCGTGTAACTGGAGGGCGGAGGGGAGGCCCGGATTCCTCTGACATGGGGCTAAGGGACACTCTAGGGAGAGCCGTGGGAGTGCGTCTCGGGGTCCCCAGATTTGAATCTCGGTTCTGGGCTCTGCCAAGACATCAGGATCTGTGGGTATAGAGACCCTCAAGGCCAGTTCTCACCTGAGTCCGGCCCTGGAAGGTGTCTGTGGCCTGATGCACCTTCCCTGGGTCGAGGGAGGTCGAGTAGTTCAACCCGTTGACCAGCCCCTCAGTGATGTCCTGGTTGGAGCTCTACAAAGACAGAGCCCAGTAGCGGGCCAGGAGGCTTCAGGAACCTTCCACCCCAATCTGCGGCTCTACCCCATGGCAGCCCTGGCAAACTGAGACAGTCTGTTAGGACACAGTGAGGATGTTCCCGGCAGCCCTGCTGAACTAGCAAGAACTGATTCATGTCAAGGCATAACAGTGAAAGCCTGAATCACTGTGGAAAACTCTGTCCTTGTTGGGGTGATATGGAGATGGGTAAGGCCACAGCAACTGACGGGCTGCACTGCAATGGTTGGCTGTGTTTTGTGGGATGTGAGGTTGTTGAGAAATATATCCAATACTTTAATCCATGCCCATTTTTAAAAAAAATACACAGCACTATTAAGTGGGATGATGTGTAAGGATTACAGAAAGTCTACAAGGACAGTTGAGCAGGGATTGGTCCACAGGATACCTGGGGCAGGGGGTTAAACATTTGAAATGAGAAAAACACAAACGCAGAAAAAAATGTTTTCTCTATGACTCCAACGAACACATGAAGACTGTTTTTCCACCTACCAGGGACCAGGTCGGGAGGATTAGAGCATCAGATTTCTTTGGAAGTGGGTCTGTGAAAACTCTGAAGCCGCAGATTTGAGTCTGAGTTCTGTTCCCACCCCAGTCACCTCAGGGTCATGAGTGTGGGCCACCTCTCACCTCAGACTGGCACTGGACAAATTTCCTGGCCTGGTCCACTTGTCCTCTGTACCTGTTGCTGACATCAGAGAACCTGTCAACCTGCTGTTCTACGACATCCTGGTTGGAGCTCTGCAAAGACAGAGCCCGGTCCCCAGCCAGGAGGCGTCAAGGGCTGGGCATTACCGGTGGGGAAGATGCCCACCACCCATTTTGTACCCCAGATCAGGCAGAGAGAGCCATCTGCAAAGACCTCCAGGCAGGGAGGGAATAAAATGATCCCATGAGGACCCCCAGTTAACAAGTGGGTAGTAGAGTCCATCCCCAACACTCAGCTGTGAGCCATGACCTGGGCAATGATCATGACAGACCCTTCAGGCTTCTGACACCTACCGACCAGCTCCTGCCCAGGATATGTGTCCTTCATCCCATGCTGTCCCTCACCACCCCCAACAAACACATACCTGGGATGAGGAGTAAGACGTGTGGGCCTCCCTAGCTGGGGGCCACGTTAAGGTCTGTCTTGGGAAGGTCTTCCCTGGGATGTCCACCGTAACCCGATGCGTCCTCCTGCCAGGGGCCGAAGGATGTCGGTGGCAGCACTTGCACCAATTTCTACAACAAAAAAAACATCTCTCACTCTGGGCTTTCTTCTGCCCAGAGCGTTGGAAGAACGGGAAGCAGCAGAGAGACATCCTAGTCTCTTGAGCCTCTCCACTCAAGTGAGGTGGAGAGGCAGTTGTCTCTAGAATGTGGGTACCTGGTTACCACGGTTCCAGTTTCTGTTGGGGATCTGTCACAAAGGAAGTGAAATCACCCCTTCGAGGTTCCATGGCTTGGGCCTTTCCTCCAATCAGAGTTGCCCTAAGCCCCCTCTGGGCTGGTGACCTCTCACCCTCTTCACCCATGTCGTCTCCATACCTGTACACCATTATCCAGCACAGCCCTCCCCCTAGCTCCCTGGGAAGGTACCAGGCCCCCTGTTTGGGAGAGAAAGCTGAGTTCACACCTCCTCTTTCTTACTAGTTTGTGTCCTGGGGAAGCCTCTGTGCCTCTCAGGGCTTCCCTGGTCTCCCAAGCTGCCCAATGAGGATGATGCTAGACACCATTTCCATAGGAAGCCATCAAATGTGGATGAGTTAAGGCCCCTAATATGGTGGGATCGTGTCCCATGAATCTGATGAACAAACGTAGAGGTGGAAGAGTGACAAGAATGAGAGGGACACAGCATGGAACATTAGATAAAACAGGGCCGGGGTCCAGTGTGTGATGTCATGGAAGTCACTGCTCATTTTCAAGTCTGTACCTTTAAGGGTTTCAAATGACAGGAAATTCAGATATTGTCACTCCCTGGCCTAAAACCTCACCGTGGTCTCTTGTTAAGTTTAGAATCAGACCCAGTGCCTCATGTGGGTCCATTTGGTGGAAGCCTTCACAGTGGCTTCGCGGGAGTCCAGCCTCCTGGTGGGAACATCCTTGTGTGTCCGCTGAGTGCTCAGTAACTGGCTTCTGAACAACATAGAGGACAGCCCAGCTGATGGGATGTCAGGTCCTGTCACTTGTCTTGTACTCTCGTTCTTGAGGTCCCTTCCTTCCTCTTGATTTCACTTTCTCTCTGTATGTGTGTGTCTATCAGTCTGTTATATCTCTGGAACAAGGAGAACAAGCGTTCATGTGTTGAGCTGCCCAATGTAGGGGCCTCATAGGAGAGAACCGAGAAAGTGCCCAGGCAAACAGGCAGCAACTCGGGCTCTCAGTCCAAACTGCATCCTAAGGAACAACAGGCAAGTGAGCTTGGGAGGAAATCTGTCCCCAGTCAAGCCTCAGTTGAAACACATCTCCTGCTTCACTGACACCTTGAGGCAGAGTCACCCAGACAAACCATGTCCAGATGCCTGCTCCACAGAACTTGTGTGGTGTTAATATTTGCACTTTAGGGGTGCAAAGATTGAGAGCAGTGTTGCTTGTGCCTCAGTTTACCCATTGGACACTCAGCAATAATAAAAAGCCTATCCTCTCGGAGGCTATGGAGAGTGTTAAAAATTAATGTTTCAAAAATGGAGGGAACACTTGGCATATCACAAGGGGCGTGTCTACATGTTCTAAATCCATTTAAACACCCCCTTCTAGTGTCTGTAAGTGCTTGAGGGTGGGGACTAGCGCCTGGCCAATGGTAGGAAACCCTCCATAACAGGATGAATGCAGAATGAGTGCCCCTTTGGAAGGCCTTGCCCATGTCCCCTCCTGCCCTGGCCTCACATCGCCCTTGTGAAGAGCTGGGTCAGACCATAGATCTGTGGAGTCTGTTCATGGTTTGAGGCCAGAACTTTTCAGGGTCCTGGGATTTCTGGAGGAAGATGGAACCTCCTGGGTGGGGGTGGAGGTGGCCGTCAGGCTCAGCCAAGCCTTCTCCAGGGAAAGGCAGGAGCACTGAGCTGAGGACAGAACCTGCCCCTGCCCTGGGCCTGGAAGCCAAGAAGGGGAGCAGACACTGCCCAGGAGGCTCAGGTGGAACAGGCAGAGGCAGGAGGACACACTAAGGATCCACGTCACTGGCTGCTCCTGCCGCATGGAAGGGCCTGGGCTGAGGTATTTGAATGGCTCCTTTGGATGCTAGAAATTCAACTTTTGTTTAAAATTAGACATGTGCCCAGTATTGGAACCAGCTGAGTGAAAGTGCAGGGCTGTCTGAGGGGCCAGGACGAGGACCTCACCCCCAGGAGCAGCTGGAGGTATGTTCCCGGCTCCCAGACCTGGATGGGTATGTGGTGCTGGGAACCTGCAGCCCTGCAGGGGCAACCTCAGCCTCCAAGGAAGGAGCCCACAGGGGCCGTGGGCAGGGAGCTGCCAGCCCTCCCCCTCCCCCCACCTCTCCCCATCCCCCATAACACCACCTGTTCCCACAGTATTAGCCTCAGAAGGAGGGGGATTCTGACACAAGCACATGCATCTTGAGGGCACTGTGCTTGGGAAATGATCCCATCACAGGAGGCCAAATATGGATGATCTCACCTTCATGACATTCTTGTTTCCTCATATTCACAGACAAGGGAAGTGGAAGGGTGGCTGCCAGAGGATGGGAGGAGAGGCGGGTGGGGAGTTACTGTTTCCATTTTGCAATAAGAAAAGAGTTATGGAGGTGGGTGGGGGTGGTTGCACAGCAGTGTGAATATACGTCATACCAGGGAACTGTAGATGTAAAAATGACTAAGATGGTCAGTTTTGTGTGACTTGTATTTCACCTCAATTATTTTTACTGAAACTGATGGCCTGGGGCTGCCCTGAAGCTGCAGTCACACTGACACCCATCGGAAAGGATGTGTCCTCGACATCCATGGGGGCTGGAGTTCGGCAGCAAGTTCTCACCCATTGCCCACCATGGGCACAGGAACTTACCTGCGCTGGCCCCAGGGCCCTGGGCTGGGCTGCATGAGCCTGGGTCTGCACCTGTGCACACGGCAGAGGGTGGAAGTCCATGAGGGGCCTGGTCAGGGACGGCTAGTTTGGGTGCTAGAGTGGGAACTAGAGGAAACTCAAACCCAGCACCCACAGCTGCAGGACTCCTGCCCCCAAGAATCACAGATGCAGCCCCAGCTCTCAGGAGAACGGGCCTCCTCCCTGGTGGTTCCATGGATGGTGACGCTGGGCTCCCAGCCGAGGCCTTTGAGGAAAAGCCCAGTAAGTACTTTCTGTCCTGGGCCCCTGCTCCACTTGCTGACCTTCAGGGCCTTGGGTCAGGGAATGGTCAGGCTGTGGGACAGAGACACACCCAGTCAGATCACTCAAATGACAATTCAGCAGCCACTTCTCTCAAGTTCCTAAGTCCACAGGCACCTCGTGCCCACACCCTCCTCACACACACACTGTCACTCAACCCCAAATGGTGGCTCCTGGTATGACACCCTGGCACCCACCCCCCTTATTCTGATCCCATCCAGCCCCATCCAGGAACACATCTGAAGACAGCAGGAGAGCAATGTCCACCGTGGTGGCACCGACACAATGATGGGTTCCCTCACACAGACTGCACCGCCCATTCAGCTGGAGTTGCTGGCCCTCTGCTCTGTGGGCTTTGAAGCAGCAAGTGGCCGCAATGGGGAGGCCCAAGAAGCTCCCTGTGGCCTCTTGGAGCTGAGGACGCCTGCAGCCGCAGCCACAGGAGGTCCACCCTCAGTCCTACACCTGCAGGAAACCGAATTCTGCCCACAACCGGGTGAGATTGGAAGCATCTCCTTTCCTCCTGGACACTCAGGGGAGACCGCAGTCTCAGCCAAAACCCTGGTCTTGTGAACCCCGAATCAGAGGGACCACTTATGCCATGCCCTGCTCCTGACTGCAGAACTGTCAGATAGTCACAAATATGTAGTGTCACTAGGTTAGTAATAACAGCAAGGAATAACTATGCCGCATCCTTTTTCAAATCAGGTTCTCCGTCCTTAGTTGACTTGTATAGAAGAACCTTCCTATTGGAGAGGGTGCTCGTTCATAACACAATTTCCTGAAAGTGAAAGTTACCTGTTGCCTTGATGGGAGACAGTTCTCTGGGGTCCCTCATGGTTCTGCTTGTCTTGCACGGGGCACTGTCTGCCCTTGTTTCCTGGTGTGTGAGGAACAGTTTTGGAGGAGCCTGTCATCCTCTGGAACAAAGGGCAGGCTTGCTTTCAGCCCTAGGAGATGCAGATGAGGTCTCCCTTTGAGCCAAAGGCAGGCGTTCTCACTGCCCATTATTAAAGCCATGGGTTTTTTAAGCTCGAAGTTCCTTTTCTGTGATGCCACCCGCTGTGTATGCAGACATCACCTGGCCATGTTCACATCACCCTATGGGATTTGGGGCTCAGAGATCTGACAGAAAAATGGTGATCCTCTGCTGCTGTGTCATAAGTAATAGATTCTCCTTTCTCTCTGACCCAGCAGTTTGATGAAGTCAGCATTCATGGGACTGTGGCAGGGAGGCAGCAGGGTCAGACGCCTCAGAATTTTGAAGAAGCAATGGAGAATGACACATTTATTTGTAAAGGTAGAAATCAAATACTATAAAAAGTGACCTCTGAACCTACTGACTAGGTGAGCGAATTCAAGCCTTGCCATTCCTCCCCCTCAGCACACGGTGTCACTCCTTTTCTACCAACCTCAGCCACACCATTACCTGGTAACGTCTCCACACCTAGGAGTAGTTCGGCATGAACCATACTTAAGAATATTTTTATTGTGGAGGGATTTTAGGAAGTTTATCCTTATCGGTTGCTCGTGACATGAACAGGCTGCTGTCCCTCCCACAGGATGACTGCCTGGTGCCATTTGTGCGATGCTTCCATTCGGTCCCATATGATATCTTCACGGTGCTGTCTCAGCGTCCATTGCAGTCACCATTTCAAGTCTTGCTGTCTACTAACTTAGCAATTGTACAATAAATGCAATGGACCCAGAGGTTTAAAACAGGAGGAATTGTTGGCTAAACTCAGAATCAGGAAGCAAGAACCTGATATAAAAGGTACTAATCAAACTCACCTCAGAGTTGTCTCCCTAAGAAGACAGTGGAATCCCGTCTTGTATTTAGTTTCCACATGCCACCTACTCTCAATCGGATTACAGCTCTCTTGGGGAAAGTGGGTTATTGAGGTTTGAAAATGTAACACTTCAATTCTACAATGACAATGTTGTAAACACTCTTTTTGAGAAGAAATAAAATTTTAAATCAGAAATATGAACTTCCTCTGTGTGTTAAGACAAGCTTTCATTAAAGCAATAAAACCTGTAATTTCCTAGATTTTTAGACTTTTGTGTGTTCAATGCTATAAATTGCCCCTAATCTTGGAACTGATTTTATAAATATCTTGTGAGACAGAAAGGTGGTCCATCCAGGCTAGCCAGAAGTTTGAAATGGAGAAGACATTGCATTGTATATGCTGGGGATCCATTTATCTGATACCCAAAGGCCTTGGAAGGTAAGGGTTTGCTCAGGTGTGTATAAAGCCCACCTTTTAGTAGTTAAATTAGGGTGACTAGTTGTCCCATTTTGCCTGGATGTCTTGTTGGAAAACTGGAAGTCCACTGTCCTTAGAAATCCCAATCTTGGGAAAGTTAGGATGGTTGGTGCCCTTAGTTCAAATATAAATCCTAGTCTCTGCACTTGAATTGGCTTTAATTTGTGAACCATGTATTGGCAAATTGAATAAATTCAGAAAATGTGGCTATGTGATCGTTCATTAATCATATCTGTTGTCAATCACATACTATATAAATGAACTGGTATGTTCATTTACAAAAAGTATGATAATGACCTGCATACTTACCCCTCCCTTTTCATTTGTCCCCTGACCTTTTGGTTCTTTTTTTTTTTTTATCCAACTCTATACAAAGCAAGTATGATTTCAGGTGTTTGAAATCAGCATGTTTTAAGGAAGACAAACAATACAATTAAAAAATGGGCAAAGGACCTAAATAGACACTTCTTCAAAGTGGACATATAGATGGCCAAGACACATATGAAGAGTCATTGATCATAGGAGAAATGCAAATTAAAATGACAATGAGGTATCATCTCCTACATGTCAGAATGGCTACCATCAACAAATCAACAAGTGACAAGTGCTGGAGAGGATGTGGGGAAAATGGAACCCTAGTACGTGCTGGTGGGAATGCAGACTGGTGCAGCCATTGTGGAAAACAGTATGGAGTTTCCTCAATAAACTAAATATGGATCTGCCATTTGACCCAGTGATCCCACTTCTAGGAATATATCCTAAGTAACCCTATGTTCATAGCAGCACAACTTACAATAGCAAAGATCTGAAAACATCCCAAGTGCCCATAGTAGATGAGTGGATTAAAAAGCTGTAGCATATTTATTCCATGGAATACTATGCAGCAGTAAAAAAGAAGAATCGTTTACCCTTTGAGACAGCATGGAGGGATCTGGAGTGTATTATGCTAAGTGAAATAAGTCAGCCAGAGAAAACAGGTATCACGTGATCTCACTCATATGTGGAATCTAAGTAAAAAAATAAACTGATGAACAGAGTGGATCCAGAGACATGAAAGCATGGAACAGAGTGCAGAATCTTTAAGGAAGGTGAGACATATGTAATACTTTCAACAATAAAGAATTTTTTTAAAAAAAGAGGAATTCAGCATGTTTTGCCTGTCTCATCTCAGCAGTAGTTTACACAAGACTTAGGTTTAATAAGTCTTTTGGGTAGTTTCTGAGACAATGAGATTGTTGAGAACTAGAGGATAGGGAAAGGTCAGCTTCAGGGCCCTGTGCAGACCTGGCAGAGAGGCAGTTTAAGGTTTTGTGCAGGGTGGGGTGGAGGCTGAGTGGGGCCCTGTGCAGCTTGGTGGAGAAGGTCAGCTGTAGGCCTCTGTGAAGGACCAGAGAGGAAGGGCTGAGGGGCGGGCAGCTGCAGGGGTTCGGAGGAGAGGAAACCTGGTCCAGTTCACTCTTTTAAATGAGTAGTTTAAGGCTTTATACTTATCAGGTGGATACTGGAAAGTGCTATGGGCTGCTTCTGAGAGGACCTCCAATGTTCCCTGCTTCCTGTGTAATCCCCTCCCGCTGAGAGTGACTTGGAATGTCAGTGTTGTGACTGACTTCTTGCTAGTACACTCTCTCTGCTGCCCTCTTGCCTTATATGTTTTGATGATGTTGGGGAACCCATGTGACAAGAAGCGGTGGGTGGCCTCTTGCTGCTGGGGGAAGCCTCTGCTTACAGCCAGAAAAATACTGACGCCCTTAGTCCTATAACCACAAGAAACTGAATTCTGTGTGAGCCCAGAAGCAGAACTGTCCCCAGCATAACCTGCCTGCCTGCCACAGTCCCATGAATGCTAACTGACTCCATCAAACTGCTGGGTCAGAGAGAAAGGAGAATCTATTACTATGACACAGCAGCAGAGGATCACCATTTCTGTGCCAGATCTCTGAGGCCCAAATCCCATGTGTAGAAGGCCAGGTGACATCTGCATACACAGCAGGTGGCATCACAGAAAAGGAACTGTGAGCTTAGAAAACCCATGGCTTTAATAATGGGCAGTGAGAACGCCTGCCCTTGGCTCAAAGGGAGACCTCATCTGCATCTCCTAGGACAGAAAGCAAGCCTGCCCTTTGTTCCAGAGGCTGACAGGCTCTTCCAAAACTGTTCCCTACACACCAGGGAACAAGGGCAGACAGTGCCCCATGCAAGACAAGCAGAACCATGAGGGACCCCAGAGAACTGTCTCCCATCAAGGCAACAGGTAACTTTCACTTTCAAGAAATTGTGTTATGAACGAGCACCCTCTCCGATAGGAAGATTGTTCTATACAAGTCAACTAAGGACAGAGAACCTGATTTGAAAAAGGACATGGCATAGTTATTCCTTGCTGTTATCACTAACATAGTGACAGTACACTTTCCTGGCTATCTGACAGCTTCTGCATCAGGAGCAGGGCATGGCATAAGCAGTCCCTCTGATTTGGGGCTCACAAGACCAGGGTTTTTGCTGAGACTGTGGTCTCCCCTGAGTGTCCAGGAGGAAAGGAGATGCTTCCAATCTCACCCGGTTGTGGGCAGAATTCGGTTTCCTGCAGGTGTAGGACTGAGGGTGGACCTCCTGTGGCTGCGGCTGCAGGCGTCCTCAGCTCCGAGAGGCCACAGGGAGCTTCTTGACCCATCAGCCTCCCTAGTGTGGCCACTTGCTGCTGCAAAGCCCACAGAGCAGAGAGCCAGCAACTCCAGCTGAATGGGCGGTGCAGTCTGTGTGAGGGAACCCATCATTGTGTTGGTGCCACCACGGTGGACATTGCTCTCCTGCTGTCCTCAGATGTGTTCCTGGATGGGGCTGGATGGGATCAGAATAAGGGGGGTGGGTGCCAGGGTGTCATACCAGGAGCCACCATTTGGGGTTGAGTGACAGTGTGTGTGTGAGGAGGGTGTGGGCACGAGGTGCCTGTGGACTTAGGAACTTGAGAGAAGTGGGCTGCTGAATTGTCATTTGAGTGATCTGACTGGTGTGTCTCTGTCCCACAGCCTGACCATTCCCTGACCCAAGGCCCTGAAGGTCAGCAAGTGGAGCAGTGAAGCAGGGGGTCCCTCGGGGGTGAGGACGACGGAGCCCTAACGAGGCATGCACGACTCCAGAGACCAGGTTCTGTGACGCAGATCTAAGTTTATTGTCTAAGTGCAGCAGTATATATAACATTTTGGACCAATCAGAAGTTTACACAATCCTTAGGGCAGCCAATGGTAGGAAAGATCAGGGTACTGTGTGGTGGCTCTAGGAGGCTGGCTCAGGCGGGTGTTGCCACTTCCTGGTGTGCCGAGGAAGCTTGTACAGGCGGAGTGTGCTCACGCCATTGCACCCGCCACTGCACTGAGATAGATCTCCTGAGCTCTTCCCACATCTCCCCTTTCTTTTCTTATTAGCGCCTGCTGGACGTGTATGATCATGGCTTGCTGGGCACTTAGCTTAAGGAACATGTTGTATAAACAGCGAAATAATACTAGTCCTACGACGAATCCTACTATCATGACTCCCCAGATGAGGAGGTTGGCTGGGTTTAACCAGGAGGTTAGACGGCTGAGGGCATCACTTAAGAAACTAAACTCAATGGGCTTTACTCGGGTATTGTTGATTCTTAGGATTTCTCACTGGAGCTGATAGGTGCTGTTTAGGAATGCCTGGCTGAATGGACCTTTAAGGAGATTTGCTAATTTTTTGCGCTCCCAGGAGGCATTTCTCACTGGAATGGGCTTTACAC